>NC_072457.1:17207289-17372727 GCF_027596085.1 Anoplopoma fimbria | reverse complement strand
TATGTTTGACCCATTTTTTAGTCCATACTTGAATTGGCTAAACACTGAGACACTACCAAATATCTCTTGCTGCTATACATCAGCCTGATGGAACACTTCCTTGAGTTCAGGCGAGTGGGAGGATGAAGAGCTCTTTTTCAGCATTACTGTCAGTAAATGTATGGAAATACCTGAGAAGAAAAATATGATGTAAACAGAATGTAAACAAAAAGCCAGCATTAATGTACCAGCCATTGTTACACAGTGTTTTCTTCGAATGTTATCTGAAAGGTAACTTATAAAAGGTATTTATGAGTGAATCTATGGTCCCTTCTGTTCCACTGAGGTCTTGACATGGCAATGGGACAGGATGCAGCGGTGCAGGTTGCTGGAAGACGCAGTAGGTGGAGCTGCAGCTGTCTGGAAGAATCTTAATGCTTTAACACTTGCAACGAGCTCAGCTGCTGCTGATTCGGTCAAGGCTGCAAAACTGAAAATAAATAATACCTTAAACATTCTTGTCCTCAGAATCAGCAGCTGGCAGTATGTTCTCCGTGCAGAGCGTTTGATTTTCTCTCCTTACCTGACCTCAACCACTTCCTGACCCTACCATTCTGGCAGGATACCAACAGGATGGTTAATTTGATTGAATATCAAATGGCTAAAGGTGAATACATAGGTTACTGCCTAGCTCCATACAGCTATCTCTCAGCAGCTGACCAACGGGCTTCCACGACCCTAACATTCAATTTTAATGTCTAATTTCAGCCATCTCCACTTTAGCGTCAATCTTACCCTAAATCCAATCCTATCCCCCTCAATAGTGGGGGAGATCTTTTCTGTGCGCACTAGAGGACACTGGTGGCGCCATTGTGGTAAACACAGCAGCCCGGCACAGATTGCAGTCAAGTGAGCCGGACCAATGTATAAACCTTCATAATGTTGAATAAAGTGCCTTCATACAAGCCAAGAAAGTGTCAAGACAAAAACAATCAAGTATTAAATAAGGTCAGTCATCTAGGCCAGTGGTTCTCAACCTTTTTTCAGTGATGTACCCCCTGTGAAATATTTTTTCAGCCAAGTACCCCTAACCAGCGCAAAGAATTTTTGGTTGAAAAAAGATGGAATACACAGCGCTGTGCCATCAGTGTCTGACTTATTAAACTGTCAACACTGAAGATTGCATTGTTGCATTGAATTCAGTTCATGAACTTACACTTATATTTTATTGAATATTTATTAAATAACTATTTTGAAAGGATTTTTGAATGGATGCTAATTTTAAATATATTCTTTAAAAATCTCAAGTACCCCTGGAGTGCCTTCACGTACCCCCAGGGGTACACGTATCCCCATTTGAGAACCACTGATCTAGGCTGTAGTGCAAGGAGTACAGATGAAAGCTAGCCTTCTGGCTAACTGTCACATTGACAGCAGTGCTTATGATGTGCACTGTTCCGGTTATCAATAAAGTTCATAATAAAGCTCATTCCTGCTCAGTTCAGCGTTTTAAGGTCATTCATGTGTAGACATTGTCTGTTTTGTCAGATAACACTTTTGTGGCCTGGCCGGAAACCAACACTGCAAGGACAACACTATGTAATCAGTAATCAATACATCATCTACAAAAAGACTTGTAATGAGCCCCCAATTGATTTTCAACAGGAGGCATGCTGCTGGTCTTCTGGTTAAGACACACATAGATAGATAGAATGATAGATAATAATAATAATAATTAAGCCTTTATTAGTCCCACAATGGGGAAATTATTTCTCTGCATTTAACCCATCCCGGAGGAGCAGTGGGCTGCAATGAAGCGCCCGGGGAGCAACTTGGGGTTAGGTGTCTTGCTCAAGGACACCTCGGCATGTTGGTAGAGGGGTTTGAATCACCAACCTTGTGGTTACGGGACAAGCGCTCTACCTCATGTGCCACAGCCGCCTAGATAGATAGATAGATAGATAGATAGATAGATAGATAGATAGATAGATAGATAGATAGATAGATAGATAGATAGATAGATAGATAGATATTTATTTATTTATTTATTTCCGTGTCATGCACAAAAACCTGCCCAACCCTCATGGGTTTACAAGACACCAACAGTACAGCTGCAGTGGATCCACATCTCATCAGGTCACATTTGATTACAAAATAACATGTTGCTTCACCGCTCCATCTTAAACAAAACATTCTTTCTTCTCTCCCAGGCCTGGCAAATAAAAACTGCTACAAAGAAGGTTCCTTTCCTAAAACACAACTCATGTTTTTCGTAATCATCCAGCCAAAAGAAATCAACATAAATGGAAGTCATTTTACTGAAGAGGACATCCCTTATGTCCTCGTAAACAGGACAGTAAAACAAAAAGTGCACCTCATTTTCAATTTCCCCGAGCTCACACAACAAACAGGTTCCGTCCTCCTCTGGAGTGGAATGAAACCTCCCGGTCTCTAGGGCTAATGCTAATGTTCCTGAGCGTAACTGTGCACATAGGGATCTTTGTCTTTTGTTTAAATTGTACTTAACATAAAGTTCTGAATTAAAGTTGTTCTTTATGAGACAATAAGTTCGGAACTTTGGTTTACACCATATGTCAACTGACCATTTTTCTTTATGCATAAGAAACAGTTTGGTCCTAATATCCTGAATATTACAAAGTAACCTGTTCTGAAAAATGAAAGACAGGTCAATCATATAAAACAGAGATTTCAAACCCTTAGCCCATGGATGGCCATGCAAAATGTCCCAATGAAATATCTTTTTTGTAAGTCTCTGATCAGACATGTTCACAAGTCTATTCCAAAGTCGAAGCATTTGACATTTATGTCGGATCTTTGGTGATTCCCAACCCATGTCCCCAGTAATGGCCAAAACTGATGTTGATTTCTTTAACAGTAATGCCCCTGTTTGACTTTGACCTTTGTTGCATGTCAAGCCCGTCTCTCCATCACAGTGTTTTCATGATCTAATGAAGGCAAAAAGCCGTCAGTATTAGGTGATACCACAGTCTAAGGTGCTACTCTTAAAATCCTGTCCCGTATGAAGGTCTGGAAGACAGGTCATTTTTGGGTGTCCTAACGCTCAAATTGCCTATAACCTCTCTGTAAAATATCCAGAATGCATTGTAAGAAAAGCAAGGAACGAGGCCTAATCTCAGTATCCACTTTCATGTCTGACTCAGCCTGTTACACCAACCTGTTCTCACTCCCAACTTGTCAGACCGAGTGGACGCTTGCAGTGCCTCTCGATGTCTATTACCAACATACTGAGTAAGTATGTTGCTGGATGGTACATAGAGCATCATAGTTTGAGGTGTAGGGACTCTGTTAAGTTGAGTTTGTTGTCCTTGTTTTTTTATTTATTTGTCTATTTCTGTGTATGTACGTTGAGAGCAATGGAAAACCGGAGTCAAACTCCTTGTATGCTTATGCATATATGGCTAAAAGGCTGATTCTGATTCTGAGAGTGAGAATGTGTTTGCCCTTCTGAGCACTGAAGCCTTCACATCACCTTTTGTAAGATTTCAGAATTGGTCTCCAATATGGCCAAACATACAAAAGATATCATATAATGCAGAGTTACAGTAGTTCAAGGTCGTGTCAATCTCAGCTCAGAGAGAGGAAACCTTGATAAGGAATCAAGAGTAGATAGACGCGAAACATTTCACAACCACGGAACACCGAGCAATGATTAAACTAATGACATGATAATTGGATACCTTCTCAGAAAGTTTGTGACTGTTTTGAAGCTTGTTTTTTATTTACTTTCTATCACCATATCTGTGCATACAGTTTGGTCTGCAGCCTATCAGCCATCATAGCTATAAAATGAAAAGATAAAATGTGTATTTAACCAGGAAGTGTACAACGTACATACACAGGTTGGTGTAACAGGCTGAGTCAGACATTAAAGTGGATACTGAGATTAGGCCTCGTTCCTTGCGTTCTTCTTTCATTATATTTGAATGGGTGCATACATTTTGTGTATTTACAACTTTATTTTATTGCCATACATCTATATTGTGTTCAATGATTATTGTTTTATAGCATTTCATTTTTTTTTGCTTTGAAAGACCTTCTAACATCTTTAGTATAGTGCTATACAAATTAAGTTTAATATCATCATGACAGAAAGCTAGGAACCAGTATGCTCTTTTGCACTGTATGAACAGTAATATTCCCAGCAGCCAGACTTTAGTGTAGTTAATGACTTATTCATTTGGGTATTCATTCATGTCTGTAAACTCTTGAGAAACAGACAATAAAACATTGTGTTATTTCATTGAACGCATATTGTGTCCTTGAGGCAGTGATGCAAAGGTATTTATGATCATCTGGGGATTTACAGGAACACTAAACAAACTTTAGACTTTCTTTATTCCACCATGATTCTTCAGATGTGGACACAGCCACATGAGTATCTTTTGATGGGAAGGAAGGGCATGGCCTAAAATAATGACCTTTATTTCAGAGCTCAACATTATGAGGAAAGAGTTTGAGTTCTTCAAGGCTTCAAGGCTAATTTCACTAACTGATCAATCACCATGTCTGCAGACTGTCTTTTCCATGTGTGAAGCTACTGTACACATAATTCATAAGTGAACCTACATGAAAATGGAAGAGTGCGGCCTATTGTGCTCAGTCATTGTCTTTGTTGTTCCATGGGTTAACACAATTCTTGGTTGTGTGGTAGCCCAACCAAGCCATACCCTTGGCTTCAGAAGTTAGTGGAACAGTGGCTGCAGCTATAAAATACACAGTCAAACATTACAATGACCAGCAGTATAGTATAGTTTACATTAAAGCTTGCTTAGCTCAGCTTTAACAAGAAAACAGCCACATCAAAAACATTTACTGATGCCATTTGGAATGATTGTCAGTAAGTTAGTGTTGTCATTAGTTGCACTAATGATATGTTTAGATAAATAGCCAACCTGAGATGTTGCCAGTCCAAAGTCACTCGCCGAGAGCTTTCGCCATCTGTGTGTTTACTGTGCTACTAACCGGGGCTGAATGGTTAGTTAGTTTTTCTGGTTTGTTTATTTGATTAAATCCAAAGTGGAGTCACAGCGGCCTGTGGCCAGACCAGATCAGACAGGAGTGTCAGTACAGTCCAGGATCAGACCCCCTGGTGCTGCTGTTTGCACTAGCTGAACTCAAGTTACTACAGCCGCGAACTGAAGGTCCCGACGTAGTAGTCACCTTTAAAATACAAATGCAGAACACACAGCTGACACACATACTGTATCTTAATATCCAGTCCAGTTTCACTTTTTTTAAAGCATTGACCAGAAATCACAACAATAAACTCTTTACATGCTGCCAGGAAAAAGATCAGAGTTCAGGTTCATATCTTTATGTGCAATCATCTTCCTGCAGACGAGGCTGAGTCATAGACAACCATCAACACTCGGTTCAAGAGTGTGTATATAAAGAGCAGGGAGAACTCCTCATCATCACTGCATCGCTCGGCTCATACCTGAAACACTTTGCTTCACATTTACCTGACAGGTAAGACACCGGCTGTGTTTCTCCTCATTCAGTGAAGGTCGTGGGGGCCTTCTGCTCTCCTCCGTATATTTATTGGCAGTTTTTCTTCTACACAGAACTTACCGTTGTTCATCACCATGAAGACTCTCCTGGTGCTCTCCGTTCTCCTCTGCGCTTCATTTGCAGGTGATATTCAACACAAACACAGACAATTTAGACTGAACACACCTACATAATCCATGTGCTCATGAGTCAATCAGCAAGCCACTGTCACAGTGAACTCTGTTGTAAAGCTGTGTGTAGCAGTGAACAGTGAGGGACAGAGGAGTAACAAGATCACTACTGTTACTGACAGTGTTGTGTTTTTCTCTGCAGCTCCGGCTGAAGACAAAGTGAAGGCTCCAGGTCAGTTTCTAAAGTCTTTGCTTTAATACACACTCAGTCAGACAGTAAGAGTTTCATCTATCTAACGCCACCTCTGATGTGATTCATTCACAGAAGCAGCAGTGGAGGCCCTGAAGGAACAGATAGTAGCTGTACATGGTGAGTGTCCTCTTTAAATCTCATGTTCTTCAGCCTGCACTGTGACAGCTACCAAACATGTGAGAACATTACCTAAACAAATGATCAAAATAGCGCAGCTTGTCCACTGATATCCAAAGTTAGGAAAAACAAGTTCCACCAGTATGCTCAGATGGGTAGATAGTTGTGTTGGATTTGACCCCACTGTAGGGCACATGTTAACAGCAACAGGTTCAACAGTGAAACAATTACAACTCAGCCTGGTACATGATGTCGAAACCAGCAGAAACCAGACAACTCATGACCTTCAAAATAGAGCTGGTGTTGTTCATGCTTGTTGATATTTAAGACCAACATTCTTTTGTTACCTTTTCCTAAATCAGGTTCTGTCAAGTCGGAACTTTTAGTCACATGAAATTAGTTATGATGAAGATGTTTCAGAGTTGGAGGAGAAGATGAAGAGATTTTGAGGTCATCTGTGAAAGATGGATTTAAGTGCTGTTCCGAGAAACGGTAATGAGAAAGGACACATGTCATTCTTAACAATAGACCCTGTGGCTGCTTATAGTTAACAAAGGGGGGAATTACATATTTGAGTTATCATAGTTGTAATTTATCTAGTTGATCCTGAAAGTTCAATTAGATTAAAGACATTTTTAAACAATTGTTATGCGCACAATGATAAGACTTAGCACACACATATTGACACATTTTGGTACTGCAATATATACATATATACAGTATATACATTATGTAACATGGATACATATACTAACCATTGTGTTGACTGTTTGTTGCTGTTTGTGCAGCACCTGAGGAGGCAGCAGCACCTGAATGTAAGTGCCACATCACTGTTTTAATATTTCCTTTATGTGTCTTCATTAGTGAGGTCCTCATGGCAATAACAATGAGAGAGACAGTAGAATAAAAGTCAAACTCCTGTTTCCAAATAGCACAAATGTCATGTAGAAAATATAAGCATGACGTGCTTAGATGACGTAGCAGTATTTTTGCAGCTCTTAGGCTATTTACTATAACCTGTCTAGATTTACTCCTCTGAGAACTATTCTCCAAAATATGTCGGATACATACAGACAGATGTTGGTGTCATTAGAGCAGCTGTTTCTGCTGTAGGAGGCTGTAAGAAGGGAGATTAGAAAGGACCTATTATCAGTGTGTTTTAGTCAAAATGCTCTGTTGAAGGCAACATTCTCTCTGCTCTGTCTGTCTGTAGCTCGTTATAACTTCTGTCCAAACGGCTGGTTCAGCCATGGCTCTCGCTGCTTCCTGTTCGTCAGTACTCCCATGACCTGGTACAGCGCTGAGGTACTTCCACCTTTACACTTCTGTGTTGTTATTATGAGCAGCTCAATAAGTTAGCTACTTTAGAACTTACCGTCAACGCAAATGATGAATGCAACATGAAGAAATGAATTTACCTAACTATTTATGTTCTTCCTCTGACCGACAGGAGCACTGCAACAATCTGGGTGGCCACCTGGCCTCGGCCACCAACCCCAGAGAGTACAGCTTCCTCCAGCAGATGACACAGACAGCTGGTCAGAGCATCGCATGGATGGGAGGCTTCAGCCTGCAGGTCTGAATTTATAAAGAAATACCGGTAGCCGGCCCAGATCAAGCCCAGGACCTGGTCCAAAGGGCGTCCAGAATCACACAAGAGCTAATGAAGAGACTAAGACAACACTTCCTTACTCTTGTGCTCTTTGTCTCTCAGGGCCGGTGGATGTGGATTGACCGTGAGGGTTTCTATTACACCAACTGGTACTCCCAGTCCTCCTCCAGCAGCTACCCCTGCATCCACCTACGCAGCTCCTGTAAGTCCTCCTGTTTGCTTTGGCTGCCTAGCTTTACTAGTTCAGCTTTTCAATACTTGAACCTGGATTTCTGTCTTGGTCTCAGGGAGTGGAAATCTGTATTTATATTGATTTTTATCTTGATATGGGTCACTGACTTGTACTTCAGGAGCCTGGAGTACGAGTGATAGTACCATAAACATTATGGTTTATCATTTGTTACTCAAAAATGTGTTACTTATTTTTTCTCTTTTTTTAAATGAAATTTCAGATGGTTGGGGTAACACCCAGTGTGGCTCTGCTTACCGCTTCATCTGCTCCAAGAACCCTTTCAGCTGTTAACATACATTCTAAACATCTGAGGCCTTGGAACGGATCAGCTGGTGTTTATTTACTGTTTAAGGACAACTCATGAGTTCTGTTGAGTGTCTTACTGAATGATAGATTTCTATTGTGTATTCTTCAAAGTGTGAAGATGACGAAGTGTTAAGTAACTTTGGTGTCAAAGATTTTTGTGTTTGTGATTGTGACAGTTGGTTCTTTCCCATAATAAAGACTTATGAGAATAGGACAATGTGTGATCTTCCTTTAAGAGCTTGGTTTAAAAGTGGCTGTTGAAGTCCAGCAGTAGTCTAAAGATGAACGGTCTTTCCTCTCAGAGTAACTGCAGTCTAGAGCCCTGGTTCAATTAAGTTCAAATCGAATCATATATCACAGAACTAATGCTTTGATCCATGGTGTTGGTGCCATAAGAGGTACGGCATAAATTAAAAATAAGAAAAACTCTTCTTTGATATGCTACTAAGAGGTACTGGCTCTAGAATAAAGGAAGTTATGAAGGTTAGAAGTGGAAAAAAGAGTTTGAAGCGTTTTAACCTGTATTCACCAGTGATGTAGACCCCTCTGCTGCTCTGGGTTGGTGTCCGCACTAGGTGGCAACCTACGGTTCTGATGTGATGCAGAACTTTCTTAAAATCTGCATTCTCTCTACTGACAAGCAGGGGGCGACTCCTCTGGTTGCAAAAAGAAGTCTGATTGTATAGAAGTCTATGAGAAAATTACCCTACTTCTAACTTGATATATTACCTCAGTAAACATTGTAAACTTGAGTTTATGGTCTCAACCCCTAGTTTCAAGTCTTTCATTTGGTAGATTATGGTGCCTTTTAGAGTAAAATAGACCATAAAGCAAAATATGCTTTAGGGCATACTGTGATTGATGGTTCGCTGCCACTACCAGAGCTGCATACGGTGTCTGTACATCAATCCTCCGCATTCAAAATATGGAAACTTTCATTCTCTGGTTGCTAAAAGCCAAGATGGCGACGACCGCTATCCAAGATTGCGACGGCCAATTCGCCGATCTCAAGACTTCAAAACGGCATGCCACAAACCAATGGGTGACATCACAATGTCTGAGTCCAGTTCTTATATACAGTCTGTGGTCGACACCCATGTGTTTCCCCCCAGTGACACTCTCTTGTCTCAGTTTTTGACCAATTACCGATCTGTACAGAATAGAGGAATAATATATATGTCAGGCTTCCGTTGTTCATCATCAGGTCATTATTTGTTTGGACTCAAACATGAGATTTGCGGACAGGAAGAAAAATATAGAAAATTACCAAACTTTAATTTAAGTTTTCCTGAAACTTAAACTCTGATGTCATGAAATCTGTGCTAGCTATCAAAATGCCCATTTGGCCCAATATAGTCCAGAGTTTTGTTCACGTTTTAAACCTCGAATCATTTTTTTACGTTAAAGTATGACTATTCAGTCTGGGCCCAAAGTTGAGTGTTTTCTCTCTCCACGCCCAAAACGTATTCATCTCTATGGGGACATTTCTCGCCGTTTTCCCGGTTCCCATGGAAATGGCCGAATCTCTGAGAAAAGTCATATGTTTCTACCTCAAAGGATTACAGGAAAACAACAATTACAAAATGATATTATCAATAATAAAAATAATATGTAGCCGGAGCAGAAGTCTTCTCTCACTCCATCAAACAGGAAGCCTCCCATTAAATGTAACTATTGTCTCAAGTTCCATATGAGGCTGTTATTGAATATGATGCTTGATTGAAGTGTTCACAAATATAAGAGACATGCAGATTTGAGTAATTCCAAAAGGAGAAAAGCATTCAGGTCGAATACATATTTATTAAATCATCTATTATTAATACATTTTCTGTGAAATTCAGAATTCCATTTTGTCACTTAGTACATAAAACTCTAAACTGCAACTACATGTAAAAAATGTTGGAGCAGAAAATTAACAAAGTTATCAAATATTAATGAAAGAGTTTGTAAAAATGCACCACATTCAGTTGAACGTGCGTCACGTGACTCACAAATAATTCACTGATAAAACATATATACTGTATATGCATTCCCTTTTTCCCCTTTTAATAATTTCTCTCTATTTTTCCACATGTATTTTCCGGATTTATTCTCTTTTATGGCACTCCTATGGTTCCATAATCCAAAACAAGAAAATACAAATGTTGAATGTGTAAAAGTTTTGTGCAGGGTAAACTGGTTATCTATATTGGGCGGCTGTGGCTCAGTGGAGAGCAGGGTCGTCCTCCAATCAGAGGATCGGCGGTTCGATCCCTGGCTCCGGCAGTCCATGTCGATGTGTCCTTGGGCAAGACACTTAACCCTGAGTTGCTCCCGAAGGCTGTGCCATCGGTGTATGAATGGGTGTGAATGATTAGAGAGACCCTGATGGGCAGGTGGCACCTTGCATGGTAGCCCCTGTCATCAGTGTATGAATGGGTATGAAAGGGTGAATGATTAGTAATGTAAAAGCGCTTTGAGTGGTCGGAAGACTAGAAAAGCGCTATACAAGTACAGTCCATTTACCATTTACCATATTCTGTACTGTGTCTTGCACAAACAGTTTATAGATCAGTACAGCCAACATGGACATAAACACCCATAATACTGTTGTAGTGGTGAAAAATGTGTCATCTTCTGACATACAGGATAACATGACATTGAAAATAAAACTTTTTCAGAAATACCTGAGGAGATGGACATTTTTAACAAAAATGATCATATAATGGAAAACGTGAAATGTTTCTTACAGGAGCTAAAACCGAGGAGGTGGCGCTGATGAACGGCCTGACAGTTAATTTACACCTTCTACTGGTAACGTTTTACATTCACCAAAACTGTTTTTATCTCCAAAAGTGATGATTGAAAATACAAATTAAAAGGGAGAACAACATTTTGAAACATTGCCATGCAAATGTGTCGTATGAATTAAATTGAATCCACTGTGGATATTTAATGAAGTTCAGTACTAACTGTCCTTTCATGTCATTATTCTGCAGCTTTCCTTCTACAAACCCACAGCAGCTCGGCACAGAATCCTTCTGGAGGACAAGGCCTTTCCGTCAGACCATGTGAGTAAACATGCAGAGGTTCTGCACGGGTCAAGGTCCCACACGTAGTCATTAGAACGCCAGTTTTATTGAAAATCCTTCCTTTGCTGCTTGAATGTAGATAAATGTCTTTACTACATGGTTGTACTACTGCTGCACTTCTGACCCCAGCGGCTCAAAGAAAAACACGAATTGGATGTTTAAAAGCTAGTGCAAATGTAACATCTGAGAAGGAGGAGACGAAAACACAGAGGAAGGCTTCTTCAATGCAAATATAGAACAGAAAATTGCAAGAACAAGGACGTAAGATATCAAAAGTAGAGGATATATCGTGTAAGCGAATCCAGAATTTACCCCAGACCACCTTTATTTACTTTGGAATGCATTTTCTGCAAACCAGAAGAATAAAAGAATGAGATAAATGGTTTATTCTGATAATCATATGAAGGATATATTATAAGATATCATCTCTCTTGTGTCAAGTAGAAAACTGAATGTTAATGTTTCTTCTCTGTGCTCTCAGTATGCTGTAGAGTCTCAGATCCGGCTGCGAGGATTCGACCCTCAGAAGAGCATGCTGATGCTTCAACCCAGACTGGTACTGTTTCATGATGTTTTGGGAAAACAAAGTGCTTTAATCTTTTTTATATTTTCCTGCAATAACTGAGGAGGAAGAGTGAAATAATGTGTCTGATCAGGGAGAAGAGACTGAGAACGGAGGACATCCTGGAGGTGATCGAGAAGGAGGGCGACTCCATTGCTGTGGTGATGTTCAGCGGGGTTCAGTACTACACCGGCCAGCTCTTCAACATGGCCGCCATCACTGAGGCCGGCCAGAGGAAGGTAACATAGAGACAAATCTATTACCCGCTTTTTTGAAGTGTTTTGTTATTTCATATTTTAAATAGCGTGGTAATAATTTGCTCAAACGTACATTGAAGAAATACAATTTCCCTGCATAGGTTCATCAGGCGTGGAATGTACATTTACTCAAGTACTTTTTGCGGTACTTGTATGAGTATTTCTATTTTATTTTACTTTAAAGTGCACTATGTCTCAGAGGGATATATTTAAGTTTTATTACAGGACTGTATTTATTATTTATTTTGACAGATTTAGCTATGCATTTAGTTACTTTGCAGATTAGATTAGATTATGAATAGAAAATATACATGATATGATATAATCACATATTAAGATATCCAGCAGAATATGATGAAATTAGCTCCACCTTTACAAGCTGCAATTTAAAGCGATATACTAGTGAATAATACTTAGTATACTTTCATGCTAATCATTTTGTGAAAATAAAAAGTTTAAATGCAGGACTTTTGTTTGAAAAAAATAACCCACTTTATTTTGAAATTTGCTCAGAAATGAATTGTTTTACAATTAATGTTTTAGTCTCATCCCCTCTTACATCAAAAGTCTTGATCCTTAAAACTATTAAGACTAAGACTATCCCTTTTTGTCTGTCAGGGCTGTTTTGTGGGTTTTGATTGCGCCCACGCTGTTGGGAACGTCGAGCTGAAGCTGCACGACTGGGGAGTCGACTTTGCCTGCTGGTGCTCCTACAAGGTCAGCTGTGTTATGTAGCCCAGTCTCATGGAAGTTCAGTAAATATTCACCAAATGCAATGTGTTGGCTCGTGTCCAGGGACAGGAATTGTCTGTTTTTTTTCCATGTCGCTCAGCACGAAAATAATGCCAATGGAAATAGAATTAGGATGTTAATTCACAGTGGAGATGCATTGGATGGGATGTGGTGGGTCCAATAACAAGACTGTCAACCAGGAGACCGGTGTTCGACACCACGTTTAGGATTTATGGTAGTGGATTTGTTGCCTGAACCTAACCGTTCCTGGTTTTGTTGCCTAAACGAACACAAAACCGATAGATTTAATTTTGTGACTATTTCACGAATTGCAGTGAGACTGTGTTGCATTATCAAATGTGTACTGAGGGAATTCTCCACATAAGACTGAATATGAGAACAAAAATCATTTGGACTGCACACTGTGATGACTGTCTGACTCAGGTGCTGGAGGACTAGCCGGGGCGTTTATCCACGAGAAACACAAATACACCATCAAACCTGCGTGAGTACTTACACTGTTACTCTCAGTCAGGGTTATTTAATTTTTAGAAATAATACAATAATATTCAATTGTTAGAAAAAATACAATAATATTCAGGAACCAGCTAAAACATAACCTTAGGCTAAGTGATGCAAATGGAATCATAGAAAAAAAAAACAATGAATCTGCAAAAGAACGATTAAATAAATGTGGAAATATAAAGAAAAAATTAATAGAATGAACTAACCGGCATGGAAGCAAATATAAATGAAATTGAAAAAATGTAATACATTTTAGAAGATATACAGAAGATATTTATGAACGTATATGCAAAAAAAAAAAATATATATATATATTTTATAATTAATACAATTAAAATACTTATTAACTATTTATTTATCTTTATATTTCCATGTTTTATTGGCTAATTTATTATTTCATTTATTTCTCTTTTTACTTCCATTTTTTCTATTTTCTATTTATTGTTTTTTTTTATGTATATACTTATATTTATATCTGTTTCATATCAATTTTTTTTCTTTTGTGCTCACACGAATGAACAAAAATGTCAATATTTTCTTAGCAACATTCTCTTAAAGATTTGCTGAGAAATCTCATTTCCCAAAACTGCTTGATCACATTCTGTGGACTGATAAATATATTTTAACACTAAGAAGCGAGCAGTTAATGTCTCTAAATATACAAATATGATTTTTAAATAATTTACATCTTCGGTTTCCTGCAGGTTGTTGGGATGGTGGGGTCATGACCTTAAAACTCTGTTCCAGATGAATAACGGTAAAGAAAATATTAGTTTTTACTAATTCCCACTTAACCTGTCATGATTGTATAAGAGACAATAAGCTTCACCTATCTGAAGCCGCTGATGAGATTTAAAAGTTGTAATTTTCTAATGAGCATTACATCTATAATTCATACTTTGCATTGCAAATATTTTTGGATACATGCATCTCCACATTTGTCTGTTCTTAAATGCCTTAAATACAAACTGCGACTGTGTTTTATTTGGGTGTGTTTCACCTCAGTGTTGGAGCGCAGCCTGGAGTGAACGGCTTCAGACTGTCAAACCAGCCCATCCTGCTGGTCTGCCCGCTGCAGGCCAGTTTGGAGGTACTGCAGTGCGTTATTTTATGCCCAGATTGAATAGTTTCATAGCAATGAAAGACTTCCTTAAATTGTTTAGAAATTTGCTCCATTTTTCATTCATGATTTCTTTTTAAATCCTGTGAAAATCTCCAAAAAGTTTTCAGCTTTCTAACGATGCATTTCTTTCAGATTATTAAATGTGTTTTATATGGTTTACTAATTTTCATTTGACCCACTTAGAAAAACTTTCAGTTTGTGTAAAAAAAATCTCCCAATTATTTCCGTCATGTCAACGACGTGAACATCAGATGACAGAGTCTTCTTGAGTAGTGATTTACAATACTTTTCCAGGTGTTTAAGATGACCAGTATGCAGGCTTTGCGCAGTAAGTCCGTCCTGTTGACGGGCTACCTGGAGTATCTGATCCAGCATTACTACACTGAGGACCCAACTCAGCCTCACAAACCTCACGTCCACATCATCACGCCCTCTGACCCCCAGCAGAGAGGCTGTCAGCTCTCACTCTGCTTCTCCATCCCCATCAAAAAGATCTTCCAGGAGCTGGAGAAGAGGGGCGTCGCTGTGAGTATCAAACAGCTTTTAGTAGAGGAGAGCTATTGTGATGGAAGAGCACCAACAGGAAGGAAAACCCAACATCTCTACAGTATATAAAAAAACACGTTTTATTCATGTGATACAGCAACTACAAAAACAAAACAAAACACTGATCTTAAGAAACACACAGCTTACAGTACTGATGAAAGTGAATCACAGCATACAACATAGAACATTACAGATTTATCTGTTGATGAACTTTGTTTTTCTGTGTTGTTCAGTGTGACATGAGGGAGCCCAGTGTACTGCGAGTCGCTCCGGCGCTGCTCGACAACTCCTTCAGCGACGTTCATCGCTTCATAGAAACCCTGGGATCAGCTCTCACTGCCAGCAGCCAGTGAATGAGGAGAGGGTTGTTTACTCTGACTGACTGCTGAAAACTTTGCTTTAATGAAAACTTATGAAACCGTTAAAATAGGGGATGCCTTTTTTTTTTTACTTGAAAAACAATCTGCTATTCAACTTGATTGAATCATGTTCGTTTTATCCTGCTTTTATATGTATTTGTCAACATGCATCTGAAGTTAAACCCCCACCAATTAAAATAAAGTTCAAAACACAATCTTCAGATTTGGAGAAGAACATGGATGTTTTGTTGGTTTTAGTTCGGCTCTATTTTTTACGAGACAATTTACTACTTTTTTTTTGCTCCACAAGATAAATTATTAGAAAGATTTTATGCGCAAAGTCATGTGTGCACACATTTAAAACAATGGCCATTCCTTTGTTGGAGGTAGCGCTACACATACCTTGGCCGGCATTCAGCTGTTCTGACGTTCCGTTGTCCTCCGCGCGTGAACCGCAGCTCCATCAGCACCAACAGCTCCATCAGCTCCATCAGCACCAACAGCTCCATCAGCTCCATCAGCACCAACAGCTCCGGTGCGCAGCAGGAGATGACGAGGAGCCGACAGCAGCTGGTCCCGGAACGGAGACAAACGACCACACAAATCCAACGTTGTCCTCAATGAAGGACTGTTATGTTGACTATCAAAAATGGCCACTACGGCTGCTGATTGGTTTGTTTAGAAGCGTGCCAATAACTGAAGAAATGTTCAGCTTCCAAAATAAATCCAATTTATTATTTACAAACACAGGGTTTCATAAAACATACAGAGCACAGCCAGTTTCTGTGTCATAAGTTTCTTTGCTAAATCAGTCAAAGGAAATCATACTGTTCATCTTCATTCACGCTCAAAAACTATTTGCCTTCCCATTTCAGCAGCACCTGGCTTAGGTGACCCTCACTGATTATATTGACCTCTGGCCTAATTGAGAGCAGAACTACGCCCCCAAGTGGTGGGAGGTTTACATAACAAAACAATGACAAAATGGCAATTTTGTCATTAAATACCCTTTAATCACATTCTGTGGACCTACAAAGACACTTTAGCACTGAGAAGAGAGCAGGTAATCTCTCTAAAAAGGCAAATATGATTTGCCATGACCTGAAAACTCGGTTCTAGATGAATTACGGTGAATAATATTGTTAATATTTCCCACACAACCTTTCATGTTAGTTTATGACACACAGCTGCTAACATGATGCTAGTTTGTCTTTAATGGTTAATACACTTCACCTTTCTGAAGCCACTGATATGATTTAAAAGTTACCGTTTGCTGCCATATTGCGGTCTCATTGGATATTACTAATATATATATATATATATATATATATATATATATATATATATATATATATATATATATATATATATATATATATTATACTTGGTTAAAAGACACATTTGTCTGTTCTTAAATGCCTCAAACACAAATTTTGACTTGATGCAGAAACAAGACCTGAGGTGCAAAGACACATTTTAGATGCACATTTTGAACCTTTAGCTTCCGCAGATCGTATTCTACTGATTGTGTATTGCAGAAAAGATGAATGAAATACATTTATGAAACTCAGTTTTTTTTACCCATTCCCTTTATTTATTTTTTTTGTCTTTTTGATGCTTATAGTAATTATAACATAATTGTACATCAGCATGTAATTACAGCCACGGTTTTTACTGACAATCTTAATTAACTTCAATGATAATCACCTTTTTAATCAGTATTTTCCTTCCATCGGATCTCAAAACCTTCTTGCCGCAAAGCTTCCGACAGCTGAGCCCTGACAAACATATTTTAGCTTCACGTCACTATTCAATTCAATTCAATTCAATTCAATTCAATTCAATTCAATTCAATTCAATTCAATTCAATTCAATTCAATTCATTCAGTTTATTTTGTATAGCCCAGAATCACAAATTACAAATTTGCCTCAGAGGGCTTTACAATCTGTGCACATGCGACATCCTCTGTCCTTCCCTCACATCGGCACAGGAAAAACTCCCCTAAAAAACTCCTTTAACAGGGAGAAAAAAGGAAGAAACCTATGGGAGAGCGACAGAGGAGGGATCCTTCTCCCAGGATGGACAGAATGCAATAGATGTCATGTGTACAGAATGAACAGCATAACAGAGATACAACACATTCAATGTATATGACATAAATGATTCATATAATAAGACTACTTATAATAACAGCAGCAATTATTATAGTAGAATTATAATTCTGAAAATAGGGATAGTAATGTGATTAATAATAATAATCGAAGTAGCAGTGGGTGTCAGTCGGCTCACAGCAGGAAACACGACTACGGTCCAGGTACCACAACGATTCATGGAAACCTGCAGAGCGAGAAAGCAAAAAGGGCTTCAGGGTGGAAGTAAAGCTAAAATGCTTAATGGTACAGGTAATAGTCATAGTAATGTGACTAGTAATAATAATAATGGTGGTAGCAGTCGGTGTCAGCAGGCCCATAGCAGGATGCACGACCACGGTCCAGGTACAGCCACGATTTATAGAAGCCTGCGAAGCGAGAAAGCACAAAGACTCCAGGGTACAAGCAAGTCAATAAGCGTAATAGTACAGGCAATAATAATAGTAATGTGACTAATAATGATAGTGGTAGTGGTAGTAGTCACTAAACACAGAGATTCTTTTTCTGCATCAACTAGGTATTGTTTAGGCTGTGTGCATTTAAAGTAGGCAGTCAACATTATGTTAAAGAACACATGATATATATTTTTAAAGAACCCAAAGTACCAGTAAGTAGTGCATGAATAAAGTCCTCTAAACCAATCATTGGATTACTGCAGAAATAATAAATGCCATCATCTCAGGAGGATCAGATGAAGATGATATCTGCCCGCATTGTTTCACAGCAACGATAACGTCAAACAATCTTTCACAAGCAGTGAGATTTCAGGCTCCTTATCGGGACCAAGCTTAAGTCAGAGAGACGATTTATACTTTGTCGCTGATGGAGGTTCGAATATGTAATAGATTACCATTAACTCTCCTGATGGCATTCCTGCTACTGAGAGGAGGATTTGATGTCAAGGGCCACATGACCATTCCTGCAGCGCTACCCACAGGTCAAACTCTACATTTTTAGCTCCAAGAAAAAACAAATCCTCTGTATAATCAAATCACCTCTGACTCAAAAGACTTAAAGAGTAAATCATTAATTAGAAACAAATTCAATTCCTTCATTCCATGTCATTGATCAAAAGGGGGGCCATTTTCCCCCAGTTGTTCCAGGCCATAGTGATGCGTGCTGGGTTTACATCTGCGACTTTAGACCTGTAAGATCTGCGCTTCCTTCGAGCATCTCCGTTGCAGTTCTGTAACACAGAGAGGACGGTTAGTTGTTAGACTTTACAAAAGGGAAACACTTGAATTATATAGTATACATTATTACTTTGTTAAAGATATGGAAAATGATTTCTAAATCCTCCGTTTAAACAAGTGCATTTAAAATTAAAAAATGTTTTAAAAAGGACAGGAATGTTTTTTGCAGGTTTAACGGTGTAACAAGTGTAAAGAACTCAGCCATCTATAACAAAGCTGCTCGCATATTAATGCAGCAGTGGTAATAATCCTTTAATAGATATTCAAAAACATCAAAAGAACCATTCAGCAAAATGAGTAACTAGTAAAGCAGCATCTTCTCCACTCCTGCTTACCGGAGCACAGGGTGTGCCCTCTTTGGGGCACAGATCCACATCGCAGTGCAGGTAGATTTCAGATTGTTGCCCAGAGAACTCAAACATGTTGAAAGAGAAGTAGTTGGAGGTTCCCAGTCCGTTTCCCTCCACCATTACCGTCTCGTCATCTGGGTTCGGGCATCTGCTCAAAAACAGGAAAACAGACACGGTGAGTTCATCTGCAGCTGATTCTTGAAAGCCGCCCGACAAAGAGTTCCTTCTTACCCGTTAATGACGAGGTCGTATCTCAGACCGCCAACCGGGGACAGCTGGTTGGTTGCCCAGCAGGATTCTGTCACTATGGCGACCATGTTGCCGTCCAGCCCCTCCGTCTCAAGCTCCAGCCAGATCTTCTGGTCCAGCACGATCTCAGTGCTCGGCCCGACAAGGTCCATGCGGTCGATGTAGGCGCTCATCATCAGAGTGTAGTTCCAAACTCCAGATACAATCTTCTGCACCACAGAGCTGGAGAGTATACACACACACACACACACACACACACACACACACACACACACACACACACACACACACACACACACACACGCACACGCACACACTTCAGCTGCATTCAACTACAACAAGCTGCACATTAACCAGCAGGTGAAGCTCAGCCGCCCTCCACACACCTGTCTTTAATCCTGAAGGACACACTCTTGATGTCCGGCTTTGTGTAAGGCAGGAGAAGTCGATCTGAAGTTGGTCGTGACGGGTGATGATGCCGGAAGCGGAGCTGTTCATAGTCATGATGGTGTTCTTGTAGAGGATTTGGCTGTTGTTTGTCAGGGCATTGTCCCTCTCCTTACATCAACCACGGAGAGAAAACGTCACATTTTTGTGTGCTGGATGAGTAAATACAGTCTGCTCCACGTTCAACAACTTTATGAAGTGACAATAAGTCAGATGTTATAATATTGTTCTGCTGCGTCCAAGTGGCAAAAAACTTGTCCTGGTCACCCACATGCCAAAAGAAGGCTGCCTGTCCTGAAAACTACAACATATCATGCCCGTCTGAGGCTCGTCATTACGTCGCTGTGAGTCTACAGGGAAGTGAGCAGAAACAGCATATTTTGAGCGCTTTTTGAAGGCAACAAACTGGAGGAGAACACCCACCGAAACCTCGGCCCCACAGTGGTTCCCGCTGCCGAAGCTGAAGGCCACCATGTGGGTCAGGTTGTCCATGTGGCCATTGCAGTTGGGGTCTTTGAGGTGAAGGGTGGAGTAGTCGATGCCTCCAGCAGACATCCAACCAGCTCAACAGTGGCGGAGTTCTGCATGCAGACTGTCGGCTCGCCTGAACGCCAAACAGCACAATCACGTAAAATATCAACACCTTAAGATGGATTGATTTGCAGTTGAACTAAGAACTAGTTTGATTTGATTGTTTTGATTTGATATATCGTGGAGGCAGAGACATGTCTAGTTTTTAATCAAACATTAAAAAACATCCATTTCTGCCTAAGTGACCAAACCACAAACAGACCTGTGCCAGACTCAATTAGCATGTTCCAGGTGTATCAGCAGATGCTTTTTGAGTTACATGCTCTCTGTTTTGGGGTTTATTTGCCCTCCTCTTGCACATTACTTATTTTTGCTATATAAGCAACATATTCCGGTTGCAATAATTCAAGAATGAAGACAAATTAATGCACAAATCAAAATTCCCCACTTGCTGTAGACTTTAAAAATGTGTCTGTTGGTTTGTACTTTGAGGCAAACAAGGCCCGACAGAAGCAGCGAGTTTCACCGGGTTTCCAGCCACAGAACTCATGATCACTGCAGTACTGGTCCAGACAGGAGGCCTGATTGAAATCAGCTACAGACAGACACACAGACATATTAGCTTCACGTTCAGATGAACCAATAACGACATGAAAATAACATCGTTCATGTAAACCAGTTCAGTGATGGAGTCTCCACAAATACTCCACTGGTCCTGGAACAGTGCAACATTTATTTTTTTGCTTCTTTATACTCGACTCACTTCCACTTTTATTCCACTGCATGTATTTGACAGCGAGGGCTACTTGTTACTTTTCATATAAAGATTATATAGAAAACATGTGATGATCTTTTCTACATTTAGTAAAAAGGTATATTTAGATAAGAGCACCTCGTCATAAAGTGCTTCACATTAATAAACTCAAGCTTCGAATGAACACTAGGAGTAAATAATAATACATCTAAATATAAATAAATGTTACATGTAATGCATCAGTGATAATTATTCATTCTACACAACTAATACTTGAAGTACCTTGCTGCTCACAAACAGTCCTAAATTATAAATATCATTATTGTTTCTTTAGTAAAGGGTCTGAATACCAGCATGGATGTAAATTGTTCACTGAATTAATTAAACATGTCAAAAAAAAATGTGAACTAAGAAAAATGAAGAAGTGGAATCAAAATAAACAAACACTGCACCAAATCTGTATCACATACTAGTAAACTGTATACCTGTTATACTGTATTTAACCCCAGGTTATATTGTTTCTGTAAATACTTAATTTTTCTGATTAGCTTCTTCTTTTCTCGTCATTTAAACGTTTCTCGCCCCATCTCATCGTATGAAGCAGAATGAGAGAAAGTCAAAGAGGATCTTACAGCAGTTGACCGGTGACTTCCAGTCGCCCAGTGTGATGTCTCTCAGGTTGCAGGCCTTGGCGTAAGCCTCAAAAAACTGGCAGTTGAGACCGTCCACCTCCGGGTAATTGCACAAAGTGTCACTGCAGGCGTCCATGTAGGGATCTGGGTTAATGCTGCTGTGACAAGCAGTGAAAGGTGGCTGTCTCAGAAGAGCACAGCTGATGCAGCCATGCAGAGAGGAGGAATGAGAGAACAGTCTAATGAGTGTTTATCTTCCACCATCATCCCTGGTCATATAACATGCAGATGACTCGATGTTTGAAGGGTGAAGGGAGTGTTTAGTGTTTGGATGGGTCAGCTCTTACTGTTCAGTGGAGCGGTTGCAGTTGATAGTACCATCGACGGTGTCGGTGTGCTGTATTTCGCAGCCAATCTGCACAGTGCATTAGTAACAGATACAACATGAATAAACAATTAATAAATATCAGTCAGAGCATCAAGTTAGGACTAAGTCATTCCGGGGCGTTTGGATCTTCAGTTCTGCCGGAACGCCGACATAGTTTATTAGAGTGGGGTTTCTGCATAAACCATCTACAGCTCCAGTTGCTATTGGTTGATGTAAGGAGACAATTAGTGACAAATGAATGAACTTTGAACCTAATAAGCACAGCTTTCATTCTGTACCTGTCACATGTGCGGTGTTTCCATCAAAAAAGACTGTCAGGTTGGTGTCCCTCATCTTGGCAGTGACTCCAGTTTGGTCCTTGTAGAGCTCCACACCGTCAACAATCTGGGTGGTGTTGCCGATATTCAATGGGTCGTCACCGTACTACATCACAGCAGATAGGAAACGTGAAGGAAACACTGGCTTAAACATCACTAATGCAATATTATCTCTCCATATGGAAGGGGTTGTAGTAAAGATTACATTTGACAGCTATAGTTACTAGTTATGTTTCAGATAAAGATAATTGGATCTAATTAAATATGAAGGATTGGTATAGATTCAGTAAAAAGTTATGTTTATAAGAAGTCAATATCAAACACCTGAAAGCTGCGAAAGCCAACGAGTGGAACTTTAAACCTTGTTTCATATAAGAAATATCATCACAAATACTTCCAGAGATAAAACCCTGGAAGAAAGTAACAACTGTACACAAATACTGAATTCATTCTACAAAGCATTACTCAAGTATTTCTATTTGATGCTGCTTTATACTTCTACCCCACTACATCTATATATAAAGTGAATATATGAACATAAAGTAACTCCTGGCTTTTAATAACCATCAGAAATTGATCAAACAAACCCATGAAGACCCTGTTCTTCGATGGATTGTGCCAGCTCACCAGAACTCTTCCACCTTGTTCCAGCACAATGATTCCAGACCGCCCAGCTAACAACCAGTGGTCCAGAAATAGCAAATTTTTACGGCGTCTTTCCCGGAACTTCGCCCCGACCAGAGAATCACTGCTTGTTACAGGGCTAACCACACCGTAAGCACACTGATCCTTGATAGATTGGACTCTGCCGTGGAAATCGATGACCTTGGAGCCAGTCAACGTGCACACAAAGGGGGGCGGTAGTCCACACCTGAGGGAGATGGAAAGAGACTATTTTAACTTTTCATTTCCAAAGACAGAATTCAAAGACACAAAGATGTTTTATCCTATGAAGTGATGTTTACAGTTCATATACATTTGAGGAATATAAATCCTCACTTGAAACTTAAAAGAGTACTCCACCAAATAACTATGAGATAGTGAATTAGACTAAAATAATAAATATCTATGTTTATGTAATAATGCTTATTGGGTTGCATTATGGGAAATGTAGACTCCAGGAATTTCTCTGGGGAAAGTCAGGATATCACTTTCAGTCCACGTGGTACACTTCATTTAAATTAGTCAGTGAAACACTTATTCAAATTGAAAAAATACAGAGAAATATAAAGTGAACATATTTACTTGTTGTTGCCGAGGCAAACCTCCGAGGATCCACATAAAGTGTCAGTAGTGAGGCGTGCAGCTGGACTACAGCTCATTGAAAAGCAGGTGTCTCCGTTTACTATACTTGAGTTAGCTTTTAAAATGTTACCTGGAAGGTGATAGGAGGTTTATGAAATTAGTTTGATATCAACTTAAAGACAAGAAAATAACAGCAATTTTAAGACATCACATTTTTGTTTAGAGGATCCCTGAAGAGTCCCAGTCCGTCTTTGGGAACCACTCGATTTGCCTACCTGATAGTCTGCATCCGCTTATGTCTTTGTAAACCCCGCCGAACGTTTGCGCATTAGTAAGTGACCATGTATCCACAGTTTTGTCATCGACCATTGCATGCAGTGTCTAGAAAAGGGTTGGACAAAATCAAGGTTAAAACTGCATTACTGAAGGACCAGTATAGAACTTGAAATCTCCTTGTCTTATATTTTCGGTCAACCTTTCACTTCCCAGACTGGCAGGTTGAATCTGAGTGGGGAGTAAAGTCTAAGAGCAGCACCTGACCCTCCGTAATTATTAAAGATAATTATTTCCGATCAGCCCTGCTCGTGATACCCCCGTTTGGGCCTCCCATACATTTCAATTATATTCAGGGAGCAAGAAGCATTTCCCATTATTTACCCAGCAACGTTAAACCCAGACTGTCTCATGAAAAAGTTTTTCCAGAATCCACTGCACAACAAAAAATACTTTTTAACCTATTTGACACGTAGCGAGAAAAGACACTTGCCCTTATAGTTAAACACAGTCAAAGTATTTACACACGGAAACATCAATGTATTTCAGGTTAGTACAAACTGAGCAAAGGGTGTTGCAGTTTTAAAGGTGCTAAAAATCAGGAATGACAGAAACTGGATCTCTCTTTAGTTTTCGTTTATTCTCTCTTTACATCATGACACTGGGTCGCATATCATGAACAATCAACAATCAAACAATTTACAAGGTCCCTATATAACCTTACCCCCCGCTAATCAATTAATTCACGATTGTCTGTGTGTGACATGACGTCACCACTAAGGTGCGCTTGTTTTTAGCACCTTTAAAGCTGCAACAGACTCCCGGCCAATGAGACTCTTCTGGTTCTCATTACACATCAAGTTCAAGGGGATACAGTAATTGTACTGGTCTTCTGATTAGGTTCCTTGAAGGTAGCATAACAAGGCAAGAGCGTACCTTTCCATCTCTTCCGATATAAACTTCTTTGATTCTTCCCATTTTCCAAAGATGTTTGGGCAGTTTGTCTTCATTCACTAGGATAACGTCTCCGAGCTTTAACTCTGTGCATCTTTTTACATGAGATGAGCAATGTGCAGATCGTAGCTCCAGGAGATATTCCTTCTTCCAGCGGGTCCAATATGTATTGATTAGGCGCTGTCTGTATTTCCACCTTTTGTTTAACTGACGTTGGTCTGTGTTGGGGGCCGCTGCGGTTACGTTGCCAGCGGATGGGAGCGCTGTTAGACGCTGACCAATTAGAAAATGGGATGGCGTTAGAGGGACAGGCTCTTCGCTGCTGGTGTGGGTGAAAGTGATGGGACGGGAATTAACAACTGCTTCCACTTCTATCAGAATGGTTTCGATTTCTTCATATTTCAGACATGATTTTCCCAGAACTTTACGTAGGCACGTCTTCACCGACCTCACCATTCGCTCCCACATTCCACCCCACCAAGCAGCTCTTTCTGCTATAAACTTCCAGATTATTCGTTTTTCAGCAAAGAATTCCTGTAGTTCTTTAGATGACAGGGAATCCCACAATGCTGTCAACTCCTTGTTGGCTCGTTTAAACGTTTAGCATTGTCTGAATATATTGTGGTACATAGTCCTCTGCGTGACACAAAACGTCTGAACGCCAGCAGGAACTTTTCCGTAGTCAAATCAGTCACCAACTCTAAATGAATGGCTCTGGTGACTGCACAGGTGAAAAGAGCAATATAACATTTTCCTTGATTCTTACTGTACATAGGTCCAGCAAAATCCACTCCCGTGATCTCAAACGGAGGCGCTTCTTCAATGCGCTGCGCAGGTAAAGGCGCTGAAATCTGCTGGGCTGGTTTGGCTTTATATTTACGACAGATAAGACAAGCGTGTACAACTCTTTTCGTTAGTTGTCTTCCTTTCATTATCCAGAATCTTTCTCTCGCTTGGTTTAGCGTGTCTTGGAGACCAGAATGCAACACTTGCTGGTGACATTTTCTTACAATCAGCTCAGAAAACATGTAATTTGCAGGGAGGATGCAGGGATGCTTTTGTTCAAACTTCAATCCTGTCATCTGTAACCTGCCTCCCACTCTTAGTACTCCACTGTCATCCAGAAAGGGACTTAGAGACTTAATTTTGGACTGAAAGTTAACTTCTTTACCTCTTTTCAGTTGATTGATTTCTTCGTAGAAACTTTGATTCTGCGTTAATCGGATCCAATAAAGCTCTGCTTCAGCGATTTCTCCAGCTGTTAATGTTCCGGTGCTTTTTGCCTTTTCTCTGGCGTTGTTTATGAATCGTCGGACCCACGCAGTAATCCGCAGCATTCGGCTGAGGTCACTGTGGTTCTTTATTTCGAGTATTTCCATTTCCTTTGAACCTTTGGAATTTAACAAACTGGTAATTTCCACAACTGCCATATTTTCTTTTACAGCGTCATCATTTTCGTTTGGTTCAATATCATTGTCACGGTAATTTACATCTCTTTGCTTAAGCCACTCTGGGCCCGTCCACCACAGAGTGTTGCCTAGCAACTGGTTCACACTTATGCCCCTTGTGGCGCTATCGGCAGGATTTTCTTTCCCTTTACAAAAGCTCCACTGCTCAGGTTCTGTGAGACTCTGGATCTCTCGGACTCTGTTTTCCACAAAGGGTTTCCACTGTTTTGCTGAACTTTTTATCCAGTGCAAAGTTATCATAGAATCACTCCACAGTTTCACTTGATTCTTTTCCATTTCAAGGTGCGTAATTACATAGTGACTGAGTCTAGCTCCGATGAGAGCACCGAGGAGTTCTAGTCTCGGTAAAGTTACTTTTTTAAGTGGCGCTACTCTTGTTTTTGCTGTTATAAGAGTCACTGTGCACTCACCCTTTTCGGGGATAACTCTCATGTAGGCAGCTGCGCAGTATGCACTTTCACTCGCATCACTGAAGACGTGAACCTCTTTTTTAACAGGTGGATTCAGGTCAGTGAACGCCTCTTGATAGCACCTTGGAATATTAATTTGTCTGATGCGAGGTAATTCTGTGCACCACTGCTGCCAAAGCTGCAACAGATCCTCAGGTAACTCAATGTCCCATGTTAAGCCCAGTTCCCACATTTTTTGGAAAAGGCATTTTACTCTGATTGTGAAAGGGGACAGAAATCCGATTGGATCAAAGATGCGAGCAGCAGCCTGCAACACGCCTCTTTTTGTGTTTGTTGAGGTTTTCAGGAACTCAATCAAACTGGTCAAATCGAAAACAAAGTCATCTTGTTCCGTTCTCCATGTTAGTCCAAGAACTTTTAACACATTATTTTTCACTTCGACTTTTCCACTTATCGTGTTTTCCATTTCTTCATCCCACAGGTCTTTCAGCTCTCCAGAGTTTGTGCTCCATTTGCACAAATTCATTCCTGCTTCTTTTAAGATGCTTTTAGCTTGCGTGGCGAGGTTGGCCGCTGACTGTACACTAGGGGCACTACAGATCAAATCATCTACATACAAACACTTATCAAGGGTAGATGTCACAGTGGGATGCATTTGCTGATATTTTTTCAAATGGTATCTAATGGTTGCTGCCAACAGAAAGGGACTAGGGGAAGCACCAAACGGGACTCTGGTCATGCGCAGAATGCTTACATTAGGTTTTTCGTTGGCTTTTGGCAAGTCATTTAACCACAAGAATCGTAATGCATCCCTGTCTTGCTCTCGAATATATATCTGTAGAAAGGCCTTTTTGATATCAGCCATAAATGCCACTTCGTGTTTTCTGAATTTTAACAGGATGCTTAGTAACTCAGGATTCAGATTTGGGCCTGTCATTAAGCAGTCATTTAGTGATTGACAACCTTCAGCATGGGACGAAGCATCAAATACAACTCTTAACTTTGTGGTCAAACGCTCTTCATTAATGACTGCTCTGTGGGGGAGATAGTACGTGGGATTATCAGTGACCACATTTTGCACGCGCTCCACTATTCCCTGACTGACGTACTCCTTGATGACGTCACTGTACTTTTCATAAAGTGGCACATTATTTTGAAACTTTTTTACAAGCTGATCAAAACGTCTTTTGGCAACATTATAGTTGGAGGGCAGGTCATGGTCTTCATTTTTCCAAGGTAATCTCACCTCGTATCTTTCTTCTTTGAACTGGACAGTTTTTTCAAACAGCTGCAATGCCTCCTCATTACTTTTCAGTGATTCTTTTTCATTCATTATCCCGATGGATTCGATTTCCCAGAAGGAGCGCAGTGTGTGATTTATTTTCTCATCCAGTCCAACACTCACGTGCAGAGTTCCGACATCTGTAGGTTCTGTTTCAGTTGTCACATTTAGCATGGATACGGTTCCTTGTATTAACCATCCAAACTTGCTGTCCAGCGCCACCAGCGACTCTGAGAGGCGCTCCAATTTTCCTGTTAACAAGATTGACGACGAACTTGTTAAAGAAAGACCAGATCCTGATGCATTGGAAGAGTTGCTGGAGCAATTGATATTGAAAGAAGATTATTTGACTAAAATGGATTTGGATGTGGAAGAACAAACAGCGACAGAAGATATAGAAGATGAGGTTTCAAGAGCCTTGGAATACAAAGATCACATATCACTGAGGAAGACGAGGACAAGGAGAGCGCTAAGAAGAGCGAAAGGTGATGCAGAGTCTGCAATGTCTGTTGAATCTAACCCCATGCGTAATAACGTGAAGCTGCCTAAACTTGTGATAGAAAAATATTCTGGAGACATCAGCCAGTGGCAGTACTTTTGGGGACAGTTTGACACGGCAGTGAACAGTAATCATAACTTAACAAAAACGGATAAATTCAGTTATCTGAAATCATATCTCACTGGCGCAGCTGCCAATGTAGTCGCAGGGTTACCATTAACTGATTCAAATTATGAAAACGCTACTCAGCTGCTGCAGAAAAGATTTGGCCGAAAGGATTTGGTAATTAATGCTCATATGACCAAATTGTTGAATCTTAATCCTGTAAAAAATGTCAGTGACATAAAATCGCTCAGATATTTGTATGATAATTGTGAAATCCAAATTCGTAGTCTGGCTTCGATGGGAGTCGTCTCTGACACGTATGGTAGCTTACTGTGCCCCATTCTAATGAAGCTCATTCCCGAAGAGATAACATTAGACTTCAGCAAACAAGTTGAAGAGGATGATGTCTGGAAAGTGGAAGAACTGATGAGCTTCATTCAAAAAGAAGTGGACAGCCGGGAGCGCACGGCCAACATGTCTAAAAGCGGAAAAGAGCGCACAAGTAAGGAACGTGAAAAGGAATCGCCAGGCGCATGGGAAATGCGAACAAGACGACATAACACAATGACAACGTCTACCCTTTATGCGGCGAACCAAATGGACAGACAATATTGTTTTTTTTGCGAGAAAAATAATCACCAGTCTAAACACTGCCATGAAATGTCTGTGCCTGAGAAAAAAGAAAAGTTAAAAAATCAAGGAAGATGCTTTGTGTGTTTTGGAACGAGACATGTTGCCAAGGATTGTCGCACTAAAGGTATCTCTTGTGAGAAATGTAATCGACGTCATCACCAAGCTGTGTGCTCCTATGATGGGCGTGAATTCAGAAAAGAAAATGAACCGGCAGATGCCGTGATGTCCATGTCTCCCAATGAATCAAAGCGAGAATCAGTTCTCCTTCAGACCGCTACTGTCTGGATAGAAACTCCAGTTACAAGGCAACTCACCCGCTGTCTACTGGACGGAGGGAGTCAGCGAAGCTTTGTGCGTAAAGATATCTCCAGTGCGCTCAACCTCCCCAAAGTTGGTGAAGAGACTCTAAAGTTACACACGTTTGGCTCTAGTGTCCCACAAAATATCACCTGTAATAAAGTAAAATTAACACTGAGCAACATCAGAAATGGCCAAAGTGTACAGTTAGAAGTGTTGGAAATCCCAAGAGTGTGCTCTTCCATTATGAGAGTAGCGGGAGAGGAAGTGCGCCAAGAACTGGAGCGAAAAGGCCTGCAGCTGGCTGACACTTCAGTGAGCGGAATGGAGACGCAGGAGCTTGGAGTCCTCATCGGTGGCGATCACTACTGGAAAATTGTGACAGGAAAATTGGAGCGCCTCTCAGAGTCGCTGGTGGCGCTGGACAGCAAGTTTGGATGGTTAATACAAGGAACCGTATCCATGCTAAATGTGACAACTGAAACAGAACCTACAGATGTCGGAACTCTGCACGTGAGTGTTGGACTGGATGAGAAAATAAATCACACACTGCGCTCCTTCTGGGAAATCGAATCCATCGGGATAATGAATGAAAAAGAATCACTGAAAAGTAATGAGGAGGCATTGCAGCTGTTTGAAAAAACTGTCCAGTTCAAAGAAGAAAGATACGAGGTGAGATTACCTTGGAAAAATGAAGACCATGACCTGCCCTCCAACTATAATGTTGCCAAAAGACGTTTTGATCAGCTTGTAAAAAAGTTTCAAAATAATGTGCCACTTTATGAAAAGTACAGTGACGTCATCAAGGAGTACGTCAGTCAGGGAATAGTGGAGCGCGTGCAAAATGTGGTCACTGATAATCCCACGTACTATCTCCCCCACAGAGCAGTCATTAATGAAGAGCGTTTGACCACAAAGTTAAGAGTTGTATTTGATGCTTCGTCCCATGCTGAAGGTTGTCAATCACTAAATGACTGCTTAATGACAGGCCCAAATCTGAATCCTGAGTTACTAAGCATCCTGTTAAAATTCAGAAAACACGAAGTGGCATTTATGGCTGATATCAAAAAGGCCTTTCTACAGATATATATTCGAGAGCAAGACAGGGATGCATTACGATTCTTGTGGTTAAATGACTTGCCAAAAGCCAACGAAAAACCTAATGTAAGCATTCTGCGCATGACCAGAGTCCCGTTTGGTGCTTCCCCTAGTCCCTTTCTGTTGGCAGCAACCATTAGATACCATTTGAAAAAATATCAGCAAATGCATCCCACTGTGACATCTACCCTTGATAAGTGTTTGTATGTAGATGATTTGATCTGTAGTGCCCCTAGTGTACAGTCAGCGGCCAACCTCGCCACGCAAGCTAAAAGCATCTTAAAAGAAGCAGGAATGAATTTGTGCAAATGGAGCACAAACTCTGGAGAGCTGAAAGACCTGTGGGATGAAGAAATGGAAAACACGATAAGTGGAAAAGTCGAAGTGAAAAATAATGTGTTAAAAGTTCTTGGACTAACATGGAGAACGGAACAAGATGACTTTGTTTTCGATATGACCAGTTTGATTGAGTTCCTGAAAACCTCAACAAACACAAAAAGAGGCGTGTTGCAGGCTGCTGCTCGCATCTTTGATCCAATCGGATTTCTGTCCCCTTTCACAATCAGAGTAAAATGCCTTTTCCAAAAAATGTGGGAACGGGGCTTAACATGGGACATTGAGTTACCTGAGGATCTGTTGCAGCTTTGGCAGCAGTGGTGCACAGAATTACCTCGCATCAGACAAATTAATATTCCAAGGTGCTATCAAGAGGCGTTCACTGACCTGAATCCACCTGTTAAAAAAGAGGTTCACGTCTTCAGTGATGCGAGTGAAAGTGCATACTGTGTGATTTCTGAAAGCCATCTTTGTTTTCGGTGAGGAAACAGAACTAAATCATTCCTTTGTCTGTCTGCAGATGAAATGATTTAACTCCAGATGGTTAGAAGAGTCTTTGAGGATTATTCAGACTCAACTGCAACTAAAACATGAGAGGAACAGACTGGCTCTACTCTTCTGGCTGAAGTCACAGCCTGATATAAGCATCAACTTCACCTCCCATTAAGCAGATTGGTTTGAGGACATAATGTATGTTACCATAGTAACAAAGTTACTCTTCACATATACTTACAGCATCAGTTTGAAGTAATGCTGTGGTCATTATGAAGAAAGCTGTTTGCACACCAACGTTGTAGAACACGAATAAAGCTTGAAAGCACAGACGAGAGACAGAATGTTAGGAAATGGCTTCCAAAATATTTTAGAAGTAAACTTTGATTTGACGTTTCCTACGATGTCTTTGAAATGTTATTTTTTTAACAAAATACCATCAATGTGAAAGATTAGAAGTGATGATGACTCACCAAAACTTTTGGTTCTTTTAAGATTTGTACGAACACACGGCAAGGTGATGCGCTCTGTAGGCTTGGTACTCTAGTATGTAAAGATGATCCAAGTGGTAGAGTATTTGACATTATTGTCAACCTCACTGAATCTACTCCCACTTCATTATCCAACTTCCAACAGTCTCGTGCCGCTTCATTTGGGTTATTTTTAAAGCAAACTGAAAGAATTTTATCTAAATTTGTGTTAACCTGGAAAGACAAAGACAACATTCATGAAGTTACAACAATATTCATCCTTTAAAGATAGACATTGACTAAAAATCTGCATAATTCCATTTCATAAAAGTGTTAGTAACATAAATTGCAGCATTTTTAACTGTAATTTCTACAAAACAAACTCAGTTCGAGACAAAAATAATATCAAAACATTTTCCTCATTTTGCTGAAAAAAGTTTCCGTTCAACAAGTCTGGAAGGGCAGGATATTATGGCCAGTATAGCAATCTAATTTATGCCCTGCAACACAAAATGAAATGTTTTCTATCATGGATGTTTTTATTTTCTAGAATTATTAAACAATTCAATTCAATTCAATTCAGTTTATTTTGTATAGCCCAGAATCACAAATTACAAATTTGCCTCAGAGGGCTTTACAATCTGTGCACATGCGACATCCTCTGTCCTTCCCTCACATCGGCACAGGAAAAACTCCCCTAAAAAACCTCTTTAACAGGGAGAAAAAGGGAAGAAACCTATGGGAGAGCGACAGAGGAGGGATCCTTCTCCCAGGATGGACAGAATGCAATAGATGTCATGTGTAGAGAATGAACAGCATAACAGAGATACAACACATTCAATGTATATGACATAAATGATTCATATAATAATACTACTTATAATAACAGCAGCAATTATTACAGTAGAATTATAATTATGAAAATAGTGATAGTAATCTGATTAATAATAATAATAATCGAAGTAGCAGTGGGTGTCAGTCGGCTCACAGCAGGAGGCACAACTACGGTCCAGGTACCACAACGATTCATGGAAACCTGCAGAGCGAGAAAGCAAAAGGGCTTCAGGGTGGAAGTAAAGCTAAAATGCTTAATGGTACAGGTAATAGTAATAGTAATGTGACTAGTAATAATAATGGTGGTAGCAGTCGGTGTCAGCAGGGCCGTAGCAGGATGCACGACCACGGTCTGTCATGGCCATGGCCATGTCTCTGGTTATTCCTTGTGTTTCATGTGTTTTCCCTTGCCCTTGTGTCTCCTGTGCACCCTTGTTTGTTTATCTCTGTGTGTGTGTCTGTGAGGTGGGTGTGTCACCCCTCTCACTCTCCCCAGCCCCCACTCTCTCACCACACTCTTCCCTCACTCACCTAATCAACCTCATGCAGTGCACCTGTCTGCCACACCCACCTCATCAGCACAATCACTCTCACCTGCTCACTCTGCTGCACCTACACCCTGCAGTATTTAAACACCAGTCTCACACACACTCACTGCCAGATCGTTCTCCGCATTATGCCAGACCTTCCAGCGTTATTCCCCGGACTGATTTCCCGTTGCCGACCCTGCCTGCCTGTCTGGACTTACCTGCCTTGCCTGTGCCCCGGTCAACGACTCAGCCTTCTGTCCCGACCCCGAGTTTAGCCTCCGCTTCCTCTGATTTCCGTCTGCCTGATCCCCTGCCTGTTTCCCTCTGTGAGTCATATCCTGCCTGTTCCCAGGGAGAAGAGCCCATGCAGCTGGGCCGGACTCGCCTTACCTCCGCTGAGCGCCTACGCCGAATGAAGGCAGGTGAATGCCTTTATTGCGGCCAGACCGGCCACTTCCTTGCCTCCTGTCCCCTTCGGCCAAAAAGAAGAGGCTCACCAGTAGGAGTGGGCGTCCTGGTGAGCCAAACTACTCCCTCACAGTTCCGACGCATGCAGTTTCAAGCCACCATCTGTTGGGACCAGCAATCCCTACCAGTGCTAGCGTTAGTGGACTCAGGCGCTGACGAGAACTTCCTGGACCAGAACCTTGCCTCTCAGGCCGGCATTTCCACCGAGCCACTGACCTCCCCTTGAATGCCAACGCACTGGATGGGAGGCTTCTGGCCCAAGTCACACACCAGACCGGTCCCATGCTCCTCATCCTCTCTGGTAACCACCGCGAAAGGATCCGGTTCCACCTCATCTCGTCCCCCCAAGCCCCAGTAATTCTTGGACAGCCTTGGCTAAGGCTGCATAACCCACACCTTGACTGGTCCTCCGGCTCTGTGGCTAGCTGGAGCCCCTTCTGCCATTCCTCCTGCCTGCAATCCGCCCTTCCCCCAACCAAGGGTGCTGCCCCCTCATCAGTTCCTGAACCCCTGGACTTGTCCACTGTTCCCTCTGTTTATCATGACCTCGGCGAGGCCTTCAACAAACAGCGAGCTCTCTCTCTGCTCCCCCATCGCCCTTACGATTGTGCCATTGACCTACGCCCTGGAGCTCCCTTACCTTCGAGCCGGCTGTATAACGTGTCCCGTCCAGAGAGAGAAGCCATGGAAAAGTATATCAACGACTCCCGTGAGGGAGTCATTGATCATTCGGCCATCTTCCTCCCCTGTTGGTGCTGGCTTCTTCTTTGTCTCCAAGAAGGACAACTCCCTGCGTCCGTGTATCGACTTCCGTGGGTTAAACAACATCACCATCAAGAACAAGTACCCTCTGCCCCTCATCAACTCCGCTTTTGAGCCCCTTCACGGAGCCACCGTGTTCACCAAACTGGACCTAAGGAATGCTTACCACTTGGTCAGAATTCGGGAAGGGGATGAGTGGAAAACAGCCTTCAATACCCCCTTAGGTCACTTCGAATACTTGGTGATGCCTTTCGGCTTGACCAACGCCCTTGCTGTGTTCCAGGCCCTAGTCAACGACGTCCTCCGGGACCTTCTCAACCAGTCTGTCTTCCTGTACTTGGACGACATCCTGATTTTCTCATGTAACATCAAGGAGCACATGATGCATGTCCGTCAAGTGCTGCAGAGACTCCTGGAAAACAAATTATTTATCAAAGCGGAGAAATGTGAGTTCCACGCTAGTTCTGTAAGCTTCCTGGGGTACATCATCGAGAGCGGACAAGTGAAGACAGATCCTGAGAAGATCCTGGCGGTGGCTGAGTGGCCACAGCCCTCCTCCCTGAAACAGCTCCAACGGTTTCTGGGCTTCGCCAATTTTTACAGACGCTTCATTAGAGACTACAGTCAAGTAGCAGCACCTCTGACCCAACTCACCTCTCCAGCCACCCCCTTTTCCTGGACCCCCGAAGCAAATCAGGCTTTCTCGGAGCTGAAGAGGCGTTTCACCTCTGCACCGGTCCTGGTTCAGCCCGACCCCTCCCATCAGTTTGTCGTGGAGGTAGATGCCTCTGACACTGGGGTCGGGGCAGTCCTCTCTCAACGCTCCCTCTCTGACCAGAAACTTCACCCCTGTGCTTTCTATTCCCGACGACTGTCCCCAGCCGAACGCAACTACGATGTGGGAAACCGTGAGTTGTTGGTGGTAAGACTCGCCCTGGAGGAATGGAACACCCATTCATTGTATGGACAGACCATAAGAACCTGGCTTACATCCAGACTGCTAAACGCCTTAACCCTCGTCAGGCTCGTTGGGCGCTGTTCTTCGGTCGGTTCAGCTTCACACTCACCTACCGGCCTGGTTCCAGGAATGTTAAACCGGATGCCCTCTCTCGCCAGTTCACCTCCGAGGAGTCCCCCACCAGCCCTGATACCATCCTCCCGTCTTCCTGTGTGGTGGCGGCCGCTACCTGGGAGATCGAGTCCCTGGTCAAGAGGGCGCAAGCTTCCCAGCCAGACCCAGGTAATGGCCCCCCAATCGTCTCTTTGTCCCTGACTCTGTTCGTTCTCAGGTTCTCCAGTGGGGACATACATCTCGAGTCGCCTGCCATCCGGGCGTGGGTCGCACCCTGTGCCTCCTGAAGAGACACTTCTGTTGGGCCACCATGGATACTGACACTCGAGCCTTTGTTTCCGCCTGCACGGTGTGTGCTCGTGGAAAGTCCTCCCACCGACCCCCTGCCGGCCTGCTTCGCCCCCTGCCGACTCCCGGCCATCCGTGGTCTCACATCACACTGGACTTTGTCACAGGGCTACCTCCATTCCTAGGTAAATCCACCATACTAACCATTGTTGACCGCTTTTCCAAAGCAGTTCACTTTGTGGCTCTCCCTCAGCTCCCCACAGCCTTGGAGACGGCCGAGCTACTGGTCCACCATGTCTTCCGCCTCCACGGAATCCCCTCTGACATTGTTTCGGACAGGGGCCCCAGTTCATCTCACAGGTATGGAAAGCCTTCTGTCAAGCCCTTGGAGCCTCGGTGAGCCTCTCGTCGGGTTTCCATCCACAAACTAACGGTCAGGCAGAGCGGGCCAACCAAGACCTGGAGGCCGCGCTTCGCTGCGTCGCCGCCCAAAACCCCTCTTCCTGGAGCTCCCAACTACCATGGATAGAGTACGCACACAACTCTCTGTCCAGCGCTGCCACAGGTATGTCACCCTTTGAGGCTTCATTGGGCTACCTACCCCCTTTGTTTCCCGCTCAGGAAGAGGAGATTGCTGTACCCTCAATCCAGGCCCATCTCCACCGGTGTCGCAAGATCTGGAAGGATGCTCGCTCTGCCCTCCTCCGCACCGCTGACCGCAACCGGCGCCTCGCTGACCGCCACCGTACCCCGGCACCCAACTACCAACCAGGTCAGAGAGTGTGGTTGTCCACTAAGGACATCCCATTAAGAATGGAGTCTAGAAAACTGTCACCCAGATTCATCGGTCCCTTTGAGATTGTTAGTGTGATTAACCCCTCTGTTGTGAAACTCAAGTTACCCAAGTCCATGAGAATCCATCCCACCTTCCATGTCTCCCAGTTGAAACCGGTATCAGTCAGTCCTTTATGCCCTCCAGCCGCTCCCCCCACCCGCCCGGATCATCGATGACCACCCAGCGTTCACCGTCCGGCAGCTACTGGATGTGCGCCGCCGAGGCCGGGGGTACCAGTACCTCGTCGACTGGGAGGGATACGGGCCGGAGGAGTGCACCTGGATCCCATGCCGCCTCATCCTGGACCCGTCACTCGTCGAGATTTCCATCGGGCCCATCCTGACAAACCTGGTGGTTCGCCTGGAGGCTCTCATTGAGGGGGGGGGTACTGTCATGGCCATGGCCATGTCTGGTTATTCCATGGCCGTTTCTCAATATGTGAACTTCTCTGTACTTGTGTCCTCGTGAACTTGTGAAACGTCATCTAGCGCGGCCCAAGTACTGTTCCAATACACAAGTTCGCATCAAGCCAAGTACGGTCCAGATACCCGGATGTGTCCTCGCTCCACCCATTATATCGAGGATGCATCGGAGTAGACTTGTGTGGACTTTGGACAGCCAAGTATCCCAGAATGCATTTCACCAGCAAACAAGAGCCGACAGCGGCGGAGACGGCTCACATCTGTCAGTTATAACTGTCTAAATACTGCTGCTGTTGTGTAACGGAATTTAGTTTTAACATTTTTTTAAGCGAGAATGTAGTTGTTAAGACTTAAAATATGCGGTCGATTTATCAAGATAGAGCCTGTTTGAAAAAGCGCCGACGTTTGTCGAAGATATGAGGGACCAGAGAGGAGACCGGGCGGTGGTGCTCATGTAGCCCGCTGACAGCAGCCTGATCTCGGCAAGGCTCCTCCAGATGTGCCGCTGGTTCCGGTGTCTCTGTGGTTGTGGTTGCAGATGTAACACAAAACATATACATATATATATATATATATATATATATATATACATATACATAATATTTTTATATTGTCTAAATGAAAACGAAAAAAGGCAGGGTTGTGTTTTATATCATATTTCGTTTTATTGTCAATATATATGACTGAAGATAACCGGAGTAGGCGGGACCGACGAGCTGAGTTGGTGACGTTGGTGACGTCATCAAGTTCGCTGCTGTTCCAATTGCAAAATGACCGTACTCGTCCTCCCGTCCTCGGGAGTTTGTACTCCCAGTCGAACTATCCAAGTATGAACTATCCAAGTTTGCAAGTCCATACTTGACCATACTTGGTATTGAGAAACGGCCCTTGTGTTTCATGTGTTTTCCCTTGCCCTTGTGTCTCCTGTGCTCCCTTGTTTGTTTATCTCTGTGTGTGTGTGTCTGTGAGGTGGGTGTGTCACCCCTCTCACTCTCCCCAGCCCCCACTCTCTCACCACACTCTTCCCTCACTCACCTAATCAACCTCATGCAGTGCACCTGTCTGCCACACCCACCTCATCAGCACAATCACTCTCACCTGCTCACTCTGCTGCACCTACACCCTGCAGTATTTAAACACCAGTCTCACACACACTCACTGCCAGATCGTTCTCCGCATTATGTCAGACCTTCCAGCGTTATTCCCCGGACTGATTTCCCGTTGCCGACCCTGCCTGCCTGTCTGGACTTACCTGCCTTGCCTGTGCCCCGGTCAACGACTCAGCCCCGAGTTTAGCCTCCGCTTCCTCTGATTTCCGTCTGCCTGATCCCCTGCCTGTTTACCTCTGTGTCATATCCTGCCTGTCTGTATGTTGAGTTCTCCGCTTTGAATAAAGCTCCAGAACTTCATCTGTCTCCTGGTCGTTCTGCTTTTGGGTCCACACCACACTCGGTGACACGGTCCAGGTACAGCCACGATTTATAGAAGCCTGCGAAGCGAGAAAGCACAAAGACTCCAGGGTACAAGCAAGTCAATAAGCGTAATAGTACAGGCAATAATAATAGTAATGTGACTAATAATGATAGTGGTAGTAGTAGTGGGTGTCAGCAGGGCCTCAGTAGGTGGCACGATGACAGTCCAAATATAACCCCGATTCCTGGGAACCTGCGAGGCAAGAAAGCACAAGAACTCCGGGGAAGAAGCAAAATCAGTAATGTGCATAAATAGGAGACACTGGAGAGTTTTACTCTTTGAGGCTCTAATGATATGCTAATGCTCTTTTTTATGGCTCTGTTATTTCTTTATAATCCCTGGAAAGAACTATGACCTTTGATAGTGATCACAGGGATAAAGACGGTTGTTTTGGTACAAATTAAACACGACTGTCCAGCTAACGTTTGAAGAAATCCTCGGAATTAGTTGGCAGTCAGAAAAACATTCAATCCTTTAATAAATCACGGATCTTCTTAAGGGTATGAAGTGTGATGAGGACAGGTGCTCTAATTTAAAACTCTACATGCCATGTGACCTGTGTCACAAGGCATGTGATAACAGCCCCTCAAACACGTATTAGACATGACAGTGAGAAAAATAAATGCAAACATTTACTGAAACAACCAAAAAAAAACAAGAAAAGATATTAAATCATAAGTAAGCTGTAATACTTATATTACATAGGCAAAAAAGAGGCAAATAAACAAACTGAGGACAAAAATAATGAGTAACAATAGTGTATGACCTTGAGCCCTACAATGTGAAAATATTTAAACTGCAGCGCTCCCTTTTTTTATCGTCACACTGTTGTTTTGATTAGCTCAGGTACTTTTGTTGAGTTTTAATAACACAGTAAGTTCTCCATTTAAACCCAAGCACCCAATATTTTTCATCCGTCTTTCATTCTTTGAAACTTTATTCTTGCTACATGAAATTACATTTTATTATGTTCAGCTGACATGCGGACTAAAACTATTTTAGCTATTGTAATTAATCACTTGGGAGTCCACCGACTGTGAGAGGTTAATGAGGGAGGAAGATGTGAGCTCCTGTTTTTAACTACAATCTTGAGGTACTGGTATTTGAGTACTTCTTGCTACTTTATAGTAATACTCCACTACAGGCAAATGTTGTACTTTTACTATTTTTATTTAATTTGGCAGGCCCAGATGTATAACCACAATATAATCACAAATTCAATTCTGATGTTGTGTTCTAGGTAAAGATAACAGATCTCAATGATGTCAAACCTCTCATTGACCGGTCTGTCTGTTAATAATAACAGTAACATGGTTTAATTTGACTCACTGTCAGCACTGTGCGTTGCTGTCCATAAAAGGCGATGGGACACGAGTTGATGTAGATGAGTGAAAACATTTGAGGCCGATAGAGGTCAACCTGGCTGGCAGCAACTACAGAGGGAATGTGAAGGAAAATAATATCACACATCAATTAGTTCTGTTCCTTCCTAATTCACACCTCTGGCTTAAATGAAATGTTTTCCGTGTGTGTTACAATGGGAATCTAAATCCATTAGTAATATATAAGTGTATCATTCAAGTAAAAATCTGGGTTGAAGGCCGAAGTAAAGAAAGCTGCCATCAATGCGGGGGCATTAAACACAAACAGTGATACAGTAATGTGTCCAAAGAGGATTTAATACTTTGAAATTGCTCCATCAAATGTCTTTAAAATTAAGGTTGTATTCTAAAAGACTGAAAACCTTTCAATGGCTGCTCAGCTGCCAGCAGGAGGAGCAGAGCACCTGGCTTCATGATGGAGAACCGGCAGTAAACGGTCGGAGAGCTGGCAGAGAAAAAGTGAATAAAGTGACAGGAAAAACACCTTCTTTAGTCCCTTTCATGCATACAGTAAAGCGGACTGTGTTCATGGTCTGTCAAGCTGAGGAGGGTTATCAAAGGGTTCCTTAATCTATCTTAAATCCACTACATGGACCCGGAGTGATCTCCCTAAGTTGAAGCTAATTCACCAAATAAAGAAACAAGTGTGTAAGCGCAATTTCTCAGGAATAACTGTTTATATTGTTTGAATTTGTTAAAGTACCTAGAGAAATATGTTTGCATATAGTTTTGGGAAATGCTAAATATTTGCTGATTAACTCCTGTATTGAATTGATATGGGTTTGTCGTTGCCTAGCGCACCTCCCGTAGTCATGTGACTAAGAGACAGCAAGTTAAGTATTTTATTGTCAAATTTTCTGTTGTTCAATAAATGAGGGCGGCGGAGCAACACGGTTGTTTTACCGTGACGTGACGTGACGTGCGTCCTTCACGTGTGGTTATAAAAGAAAGTAAGTGCAGAAATATAGGAGAAATGAAGAAGACCAAAGATAGCCACTACAATTACTTTGTGTCATTATTAATATTAGTACTGTGATTCCCTTCCTGTTCTCACTTCCTGTTCTCACTTCCTGTTCTCACTTTAGTTTAACTCTGGAGCTCGTGATGTCGCAGCTTCTTCTTCTCTTCATCTAAAGGTTAGTAAGAGACTCTTTTCTCTGAGGGACTCCTGAAGACTCTTTGGTCTACTAGTATTATTAATAACTAGTATTTATGTAACTTCTTCTGCTGAGACTGAACTCTAAAGTCACTTTGGTTCCTTTCTAAAGATCAAATAAGGACTGAAGAGTTTCTGAGATGTGTTCTGTTCTTCTTCTCTGATCCTCCTCTGAACTCCTCCTCAACTACATGTGTTTATTAAACCAACTGAATACAAATAGAGTCTAAATAAAGTTTAGTATGTTCAGTGTTATATAATGTCCACTGTCTCGCACATCCCTTAAAGGGATACTTCCAGGTCCGGATTTCCTCAGTGAGTCTTCGTTTAGTTATTTGTGGTGAAGGAACAGAACAGTAATTTATGAGCCTATTATTTGGACTAAGTACTATTTAGAATACAATAAAAACTAATATGAAGTACTTTAACTGTGTACTTCTTGAGTTATCTAATGTAAAAGTCCCTTCCAGAGACCAAGATTCAGCCTTTTTGTCTAACTTTGATGTGGAATAAAAAAACACCTTTATTCCATAAGTAGTTTATAACCTTTTTATTTTTGTATGTATGACCTTATAGATGACATGCACCAATAATATAAAGTACTTTAACTGTGTACTTCTTAAGTAATCTAATGTAAAAGTCCCTTGCAGAGACCAGGAATGAGTCACATCTTTATACTTGAATGTTTCCGTTCTCTTTTTTGTTTCCTTACAACAATCTCTTACTGCCACAAATCCACTGATGGAATGTAACTAAGTACATTCACTCAAGTTCTGTACTAAAGTGCATTTTTGTTGTACTTGTATTTTAGCTTTATAATTTCCATTTTCTGCTACTTTATAGTTCTACTCCACCACATTTAGAGGAACCTTAATATTATAATTTTTACTCCACCACATTTATTTAATAACTTCAGTCACTTGTTAGTTTGCAGATCCATATCAGTAATATAAAAATACAAATCAACTAATAATATGATGTATGAAAATTGATGGAGCTACCCAGCAGTATATACATATAGAAGTGAAAAGTGACGTCATCCCCAAAGAAAGGCAGATAAAAAGCCACATGAAGTGTATTCCTCTAGTCTTCAAACAAGCCTAAAGACTAAAGAGCATTGTGAATGTCATTTCTTAGATATGACTCTTCAACATGGAAACTGTCCCATGAGTGTATTTAGTATTGAGTGAATGAGCTCTGTGTGTTTGTCATGATGAAGAGAAATAATGTGTGAGCTCTCCCAGCAGGTTGTTGTGTTGGTGTGAAGGTGTGGACTCTGCTATGAATCAGTGTGAGGACAGAGAGGAGGGAGTCCCTCCCTCTAAAAGCACTCTGTGTGGGGAACATGACAGCCAGACCAAAGGTCAGAGGTGAGAGGACCATCTCTAACTGTCCACCACTCTTCTCCATGTCACACAGTCTTTCATTCACTCACTCTGTTTATCAATATGGGATCAGGATCCATCAGAGACCAGACTGTCCTGGACCTGGACCTGGACCTGAACCCAGCTGTGTGTCCATGAAGAGTGACCGGTCTATGGATACTCATTTCAATTTCAAAGATGGACGCCACTCTGTTGTTCAAAGGTGAGGATTTAAACTGATGATGAAAACAATGATGATGATGATGATGATGATGATAGTGACTCTTAACTAAATATCTAATGTTACCTGTAAGCCACTGAGGGGCAGAACAGGAGAACTTGTTCCAACTGTGTTCTAGGCCTCAAACAAATCCAGTCCAGTGTGCTGTTGTTTTTAGAATGATCCATTTAGTTCACCTTTAACATATGACACAAAGCATTAAATCAGCATTGTTCAATCTAAATTCAGCTATTAAAGAATGGATGACAGGATGCCAGTCAAAACCTACACCAACATGTAATTTATTAAAACGGTTAAATAAAGGATGATATCGGTCAAAACCTGTTTGAGCTCCTCTTTCACCACACCTGAATTCTCATCACCAGCTGCTTACCTATATCCACTTCTATATGAAAATGTTGTTTTCACTGTTGAGTTGTTGTCTGTTACCAGGTTAGGATTTCATTCATTGTCATTGAACAACAGGGTTGCACAATGTTCTTACAGGTGAGAGTCCCATTTGTGTGCAGCAGCAAGTGAGAGAGCAAAGATATTGACCACAGTGAAGATGTTGTTTTTAAAGGCTTAATGCCAACAAATATGGATTGAAGCAGGATATTTAGTTTAGTATTTAGGAAATTATTACATCTGTAGTTTAATATAAAATGAGTTCATGATTGACACACACAGGAGACGGTAGCTCTCTGGATACTGTACGTGTGTTTTTAATCATTAATATAAAGACCAAGCTTCTAGATGGTGTATTTCTAAAGGAATGTAGAGAAAAGATGAACAGAGACACGACACCGACCCTGCAGTCACTTTTCATGTCAACACACACGAAGCAGATCAGTGATTATTTTCAGTATTTCCTCTTCTCGTGGTCGTTTTTATTTAGTTCTGAAGGATGAACGCTCTGCTGCCACACTGGAGACCAACCAGACTCTCTGAACCTGCTGAACATCACCTGAACAGGTGACTCACCTGGAGGAAATCCTGCAGCATGAGCTCCTTCTGCTCTGTGACCCGTAGAGGTCAGCGACGCTCCAAAGGCCTCCAGTCCGTTTAATGACGGACGGCCTTTAGAGTTTTAGGTCATTGTTGAATAAACAGTAGTTATATTAAATCACAGAATTTATCTCTTGTTTCTATCAGGAGGAAGCTGGAACAACCTGAACCCAGCTGTGTGTCCATGAAGAGTGACTGGTCTATGGATCCTCCTTTATCCTTCAAAGATGATCAGAGGTGAGGATTTAAACTGATGGAAAACAAAGTGATGATGTGTTTCTATCAGACTCTCTGTTGTGAGATCTCCAGTTTTTAAACCTTTACTGACTCAGATGAAGTTCTCTGAGCACCAACACTCTTCTTCATTGAAACACATTCACACTGGGAGCTGCCCAGTACAACCAGTCTGACACTGAGACGCTCCACTGGAGCAGCTGGAGGTTCTGGGTGCCTTGCTCCAGGGCTCTTCAGCAGTGTACAGTGAGGGAGGGAGAGCTACATGGAGGGCTTGGTGAGAGCTGTTGGGACTAAACCAAACTGACTGCTGAAGAAAACAGTGAGCTGAAAGACGGAGCTGTTGATTCTCAGTGGGATCAGCAGGACCAGTAGACCTTTACCAGTACAGGGAGTCATCTGATCCACATCCACATATCACTTCATGGACCTTTACCTTGTGTTTGTCTCTGTGTGGACAGACACAATGTGAGCTGATTCTTCATGATTCCTCCACAGAGAGGACCAGGAGAGCTCACAGGTTCCCAGAGGTCAGTCTGCCCAGCAGCATCAAACACACCTGGACTCCATATTTATGGTCTGTACATGTACAACTACTTTTACATCTATTCTGTTCACAATCATCTCCATGCTGCACTTTTTAGACCAGTGGATTGTCAGTCTGTCCAACATGGATCTGATGTTTGGTTCCATGGTTTTAGTTTGTGTCCTTCATATAATATTCTGTTCCAGCTGCTGGAGGAGAACATCCTCACTTTTGTGAAGAACGAGCTGAAGAAGATCCAGAAGGTTGTGAGTTCAGATTACCCAGAATGCTTAGAGAGTCAGAGGGTGGATGAGGAGGTGTTGGACGGTGAGGATGAAGAGCAGAGGAGGAGCAGCAGAGAGGCATTTCTGAAGATCACACTGCACCTCCTGAGGAGAATGAAGCAGGAGGAGCTGGCTGACTGTCTGCAGAGCAGTAAGAGGATTTCTCTAAAGATTTAACATGCTGGATGAATGGGACCTTTACTAATGTCTCAAGAGATGGACCAAAATATATTCATATACTCTTCTTTGAGGATACGACATGTTGAAATCTATTCTTTGACTCATTGATCTTCTTTGTTGTGTGTTCATTCAGGACTTCTTGCTGCAGTTTGTCAGCGTGAACTCAAATCTAACCTGAAGAAGAAGTTCCAGTGTGTGTTTGAGGGGATCGCTAAAGCAGGAAACCCAACCCTTCTGAACCAGATCTACACAGAGCTCTACATCACAGAGGGAGGGACTGCAGAGGTCAATGATGAACATGAGGTCAGACAGATTGAAACAGCATCCAGGAAACCAGACAGACCAGAAACAACCATCAGACAAGAAGACATCTTTAAAGCCTCACCTGGAAGAGAGGAACCAATCAGAACAGTGATGACAAAGGGAGTGGCTGGCATTGGGAAAACAGTCTTAACACAGAAGTTCACTCTGGACTGGGCTGAAGACAAAGCCAACCAGGACATACAGTTCACATTTCCATTCACCTTCAGAGAGCTGAATGTGCTGAAAGAGAAAAAGTACAGCTTGGTGGAACTTGTTCATCACTTCTTCTCTGAAACCAAAGAAGCAGGAATCTGCAGGTTTGAAGAGTTCCCGGTTGTGTTCATCTTTGACGGTCTGGATGAGTGTCGACTTCCTCTGGACTTCCACAACAATGAGATCCTGACTGATGTTACAGAGTCCACCTCAGTGGATGTGCTGCTGACAAACCTCATCAGGGGGAAACTGCTTCCCTCTGCTCGCCTCTGGATAACCACACGACCTGCAGCAGCCAATCAGATCCCTCCTGAGTGTGTTGGCATGGTGACAGAGGTCAGAGGGTTCACTGACCCCCAGAAGGAGGAGTACTTCAGGAAGAGATTCAGTGATAAGAAGCAGGCCAGCAGGATCATCTCCCACATCAAGACCTCACGAAGCCTCCACATCATGTGCCACATCCCAGTCTTCTGCTGGATCACTGCTACAGTTCTGGAGGATGTGTTGAAGACCAGAGAGGGAGGAGAGCTGCCCAAGACCCTGACTGAGATGTACATCCACTTCCTGGTGGTTCAGTCCAAACTGAAGAACGTCAAGTATGATGGAGGAGCTGAGACGGATCCACACTGGAGTCCAGAGAGCAGGAAGATGACTGAGTCTCTGGGAAAACTGGCTTTTGATCAGCTGCAGAAAGGAAACCTGATCTTCTATGAATCCGACCTGACAGAGTGTGGCATCGATATCAGAGCAGCCTCAGTGTACTCAGGAGTGTTCACACAGATCTTTAGAGAGGAGAGAGGACTGTACCAGGACAAGGTGTTCTGCTTCATCCATCTGAGTGTTCAGGAGTTTCTGGCTGCTCTTCATGTCCATCTGACCTTCATCAACTCTGGTGTTGATCTGCTGTCAGAAGAACAAACAACCTCCCGGTGGTCTAAAGTCTTCAGAGACAAACCTAAACTAACACATCTCTACCAGAGTGCTGTGGACAAGGCCTTACAGAGTCCAAATGGACACCTGGACTTGTTCCTCCGCTTCCTCCTGGGTCTTTCACTGCAGACCAATCAGACTCTCCTACGAGGTCTGCTGACACAGACAGGAAGTAGCTCACAGACCAATCAGGAAACAGTCCAGTTCATCAAGAAGAAGATCGACGAGGATCTCTCTGCAGAGAAAAGCATCAATCTGTTCCACTGTCTGAATGAACTGAATGATGGTTCTCTAGTGGAGGAGATCCAACAGTCCCTGAGTTCAGGACGTCTCTCCACAGATAAACTGTCTCCTGCTCAGTGGTCAGCTCTGGTCTTCATCTTACTGTCATCAGAAAAAGATCTGGACGTGTTTGACCTGAAGAAATACTCTGCTTCAGAGGAGGCTCTTCTGAGGCTGCTGCCAGTGGTCAAAGCCTCCAACAAAGCTCTGTAAGTCCAGAGAGAGTTAGATTCATATATCAAAACTTTAATACACTCCGGAATTTTCTTATTCCCTACTTATTGTTTTTTTTTGCTCATTTGTTGTCTCTTCAGACTGAGTGCTGTAACCTCTCAGAGAGAAGCTGTGAAGCTCTGTCCTCAGTCCTCAGCTCCCAGTCCTCTAGTCTGAGAGAGCTGGACCTGAGTAACAACAACCTGCAGGATTCAGGAGTGAAGCTGCTGTCTGCTGGACTGGAGAGTCCACACTGTAAACTGGAAACTCTCAGGTCAGATCAAGTTAGTTTGTCTTCAATGATTTAAATGTGTCTCTAAACTATCAGCTCCATGCAGTGTAAACAGCCTCTCTCTTTCTGAATCTTTGAATCAGGAAGTTCATCAGAAAAATTTCAGATTTGTATTTAACACAGAACTATGGAACAACAGGAAATAATCTCAGAGACTAAACTAGAGTCAAAACTTTTTTGTGAATTCATGTTTGTTTTTCCATCCCATCCTGACCTTTACAGACAATACTACAGATTAAAAACGATCCTGGATTTGTAGAGCACAAAATGCATCACAATTTCATCCTTGTTTATGCTTTAGAGTAGAATGAAAAACAAATTTTATCCACTGAAAAATGAATGATCTGTCTCTTCAGTGAAAATAAAGAGAAATTTTTGAATGTCTGTCTCTACAGTGACATCTGCTGAGAGTTTGATGGTTGTTTATTTCTGCTTTAGAGCTGGAAACGACTCTTCTCAGTAATGAAGTTTAATTTGTGTTTTTCAAACTTTGTCTCTCTCTCTCTCTCTCTCTCTCTCTCTGTGAAGAAGATCATTATAGTCCCCTTGCTGCTCACAATGTTTTCTTGTTTAAAAATGTGAAGCTGGAAAAGCTTGAATTTGTTTTAAATGCTGTTCAAAAATAAGATAAGATAAGATAATCCTTTATGAGTCCCACAGTGGGGAAATTTGCAGGATTACAGCAGCAGAGAGGATACTGCAAACAAAACATAGTAAAAAACAAGATCAAAACAAGTATTGTCACAGTAAATTAGTAATAAAATAAAGAATAATAAATAAGTAAAAAATCCCAAATAACTAAAATATTATATAAACAGAATGAAAATTTTAGTATTGTACAGTGTATTCACATATTTTTAATTTCACAGATTTATATAGTAGTTTTTTGTAGTTGACCTGGGTCTCTCCTTCACACACCATTGGTTGGAGCCTGAAGCAGAAGGAAGCTGAACAGAGCTGGCAGTGTCCTGCATGGGGTATAATATAATGTTGTCCATAGGGATGACAGCTTAAATCATCCTCCTTCTCCCACCACTTCCACTGTATCTAGTACAGACACCCAAGTAACTGAAAGCCTTCTTAACCAGTTTGTTAAGTCTCTTCTGAAAGACTGTCTTGCTGTTGAACATGCTGCTCCAGCAACCACTCCATAGAAGATGGCTTTGCCACCAGAGTTCTTTGAGAGAGGTCCTCAGACAGACTCCCTGCATCAAAGACCTCAATCTTCAGCATTTTAGAGTCTACTCTGATATGATTTTGTAATGTCTTGCATGATTGTTGAGAATGAAAAGACTGAGCCAGCTGTAACCTCTCAGAGAGAACTGAAACAACATTATTTTGTTAGTCTTTCAGCTCCCAGTCCTAAGTCTTGAGATTGTGACCTGACCAAATTTGAATGGATTGTTAACTCAAAGTTCCCTGTCTTGATGAGTCTCTCGTTAAAGTGTAGCACCTGTAAATGTCCAGAAAAGTTGTCAGTTTGATGAAAAAGTGATGAAAATGCACACAAAAATCAATCACACTGACTTCCGGTTTCTGTTTGGGTCCCTGTTCTCTCTCTCAATCAGAGATGTCTTCAATGATGTAAATGTGTCTCTAAAACTACTCCTTGCAGTGTAAACAGCTCTCTTTTTTTTTAAGTCCACATGATTTCTTCATGTGCATAGCAAATGTTTTGAAACATCTAGTCAAATGCACTTGCAAACTTATTGGAAAATTTGTAGGCGCTAACAGAGCAATTTCAAATGGTAAAAAGTCACATGTGATACAAAATATTTTTTTACATCAATATTACATGTTTGTGAGAAGATCCAAGTTTATGAGCATGAAAACAAGCCACAGAAAAATCAATCCTTTTTCATGAAACAAAAACAAAACAGGGTTCACAGAGAAAACTAACAATATCCTGATGATGCATCTTAACAAGGTTTAATGTTATGTTTACCAAATTTGAATGACCTGGTTCACTGCTAGAGCAGTAAATCAAAGTATAAACTTGTCTTTCCTTTTGTCAGTAGGTCGCTATGCTTTGATGTGTTTTTTTGCATTGGAATCTGTTCAGACCTGAACCAGCATCATGCACAAGATATTTTTGATTTTTCCAGATTACTCAGACTATGTACCTTCTGAGTCTACAACAACTTCCTTTTTCATGGCTGACAGCAGCACAGTTGCCACAAAATAATAATAAGAAACATTTGAAGAACAATAGGTCCTATGATCTGACTAGAAGTGCTTGAATTTGTTTTAAATAATAAACACTAAACAGTTTCAAGATAATCCTTAGTGATAGCCTGAAGTTGTCGGGTGACATTTGCAGGATTACAGCAAAAGGATTTTGTTCTTTCTGACATACTTTAAAAAACAGATTATCAGATTTCATTTAAACAGTAAATGTTATTTTTTTCTTCTTGTTGATTGTTGTCTCTTCAGACTGAGTGGCTGTAAACTCTCAGAGAGAAGCTGTGAAGCTCTGTCCTCAGTCCTCAGCTCCCAGTCCTCTAGTCTGAGAGAGCTGGACCTTGTAACAACGACCTGCAGGATTCAGGAGTGAAGCTCTGTCTGCTGGAATGGAGAGTCCCACTGTCTGCTGGTCAGACAACCTTCCTTGTCTCTCTCAGCTCTTTTTTTTAAACTGAGTCAGGAAGACAACAGAAAAACTTGAACAATAAATATCCACCCATAATCCCTATAGTGAAACTACAGTACTTCCTGTATACAGTAGAGTATACTGAACCTAAACTGTATCGTGTTTAGTGTAGAACAGCAAGTATTTTATCCACTTTCACTGAACAAATGATCTTTGTTCTACTTCTTACAGACTCATTATCAAAGAGGATTTCATTTTAACACAAATATCATTTTTTCTTCTTGTTGATGTCTCTTCAGACTGAGTGTCTGTAACCTCTCAGAGAGAAGCTGTGAAGCTCTGTCCTCAGTCCTCAGCTCCCAGTCCTCTAGTCTGAGAGAGCTGGACCTGAGTAACAACGACCTGCAGGATTCAGGAGTGAAGCTGCTGTCTGCTGGACTGGAGAGTCCACACTGTAAACTGGAAACTCTCAGGTCAGATCAAGTTAGTTTGTATTCAGTGATGTAAATGTGTCTCTAAACTATCAGCTCCATGCAGTGTAAACAGCCTCTCTCTTTCTGAATCTTTGAATTAGTTCATCAGGATTTCATAAACCTCTTTTTCACCAGGAAATGAACCAGAACTATGGAACCAGAGGAACTAATCTCAGAGACTAAACTAGAGTCCAAAAGTCCTTTTTGTGAATTCCTGTTTGTTTTTCCATCCCATCTTAAGAACCTTGTAGAACAGACAAACTTGATCCACAGCGGATTAAAAAACGATGGTGGAGTTTGAAACATAATTCACATTCACAATAAAACATCACAGGGTCATCCTGTTGTTGCTCTTATTTATGCTTTATGATGTTATGTTTGATATAATTAATGAATGAAAAGGAGAAATGCAGAGGTGGAAAGAGACTGAAAACTTGAATGTCTGTCTCTACAGTGACGATCTGCTGAGAGTTTGATGGTTGTTTATTTCTGCTTTAGAACGTAACCGACATGAAATCAGTATATGAAGTTTAATTTGTGTTTTTAGCCCCCTTTATGATGTTATGTTTGATATAATTAATGAATGGAAAGGAGAAATGCAGAGGTGGAAAGAGACTGAAAACTTGAATGTCTGTCTCTACAGTGACGATCTGCTGAGAGTTTGATGGTTGTTTATTTCTAACCGACATGAAATCAGTATATGAAGTTTAATTTCTCTCTCTCTCTCTCTCTCTCTCTCTCTCATTAGCTCACTCGTCCCCTCTGCTGGTCACAACTCCTTGTTCTCTCTTTTTTTTAAACGAGTCGGGAAGACAACAGAAACGCTTGAATTTGTTTTAAACGCTAATGAACAACAATAAATAAGATAAGATAATCCTTTATGAGTCCCTGCAGCGGGGACATTTGCAGGATTACAGCAGCAGAGAGGATAGTGCAAACAAGATACATAGTAAAAAACAAGATCAAAACAAGTATTATAAATAAGTAAATAAGTAATAACACAGTAAAGAATAATAAATAAGTAAAAAATAAACTTAAAAAATCCACAATAACTAAAATATTATATAAACAGACAGAATCATTTTAGTATTGCAGTGGATTTCACATATTTTTATAATACACAGATTTATATAGTCAGTCTTTTTGTATGTGTGGTCTACTGGGAGCAGAGATGGTTGTGCAGCCTGACAGCAGCAGGAAGGAAGGACCTGCAGTACCTCTCCTTAATAATAATATAAATATAAATATCCACCCCTCATCCTGATAGTGATACTACAGTACTTCCTGTGTACAGTAGAATACACTGAACCTACATTGTATCGTGTTTAGTGTAGAACAGCAAGTATTTTATCCACTTTCACTAAAGAAATGATCTTTGTTCCTTCTGGTTCTACTTTAGTACAGACTCATTATCAAAGAGGATTTCATTTTAACACAAATATTAATTTTTCTTCTTGTTGATTGTTGTCTCTTCAGACTGAGTGTCTGTAACCTCTCAGAGAGAAGCTGTGAAGCTCTGTCCTCAGTCCTCAGCTCCCAGTCCTCTAGTCTGAGAGAGCTGGACCTGAGTAACAACGACCTGCAGGATTCAGGAGTGAAGCTGCTGTCTGCTGGACTGGAGAGTCCACACTGTAAACTGGAAACTCTCAGGTCAGGATTCAATTAATGTCCACTTAAATCCTGATTTACATTAATGGGTAAACTTGTAACCTTCATCAGATTATCACTGCTTGTGTGATTTCAATCACATATTACATTTTAATATATTTCTATAAACATATAATAGATTGTTTCTTCTCACTCTGCTGTTATGATTTGAAATATCAAAAACCAGTGATACCAGTAATGTTGTCAGATTGTTGATGGACATTAGTGGGTGTTTGGTTGTGACTAGAAACCAATCAGTACCAATGTTAATGGAACCCCACAGTAGCCGACAGTATCTCAGTACTGCAGAAACCTTCCAGCCCTCACAGTTCCCTCAGATCATGTGACATGTGTGTTGTTTGGTGTGTTTGCAGGCTGTCAGGCTGTCTGATCACAGAGGAAGGCTGTGCTTCTCTGGACTCAGCTCTGAGCTCCAACCCCTCCCATCTGAGAGAGCTGGACCTGAGCTACAATCATCCAGGAGACTCAGGAGTGAAGCTGCTGTCTGCTGGACTGGAGGATCCACACTGGAGACTGGAAACTCTCAGGTATGAAGAGGCCTGCTGCAGCCACAGACAATCAGTCTGATAGAGGAGGTAGAGCTGGTTAATATGACCCTGACACACCAAGCTGACCTCAAACTACCAGAGACTCATCAAACTGTTTCAGACGATCAATACAGACAGAAGTAGTCAGGGAACAGTAGCCAGGATGAGCCAGAACAGGGAGGGAAGGTGATGAAACTGTTGTTTTTCTGGAGCGTTGTCTTGTTTCAACATTAGAAAATAGGACAGTGGTGTATCCTGACACGTTGACGGCCATCATGGTGGGTTGACATGCCTCAACGTCGTCACGCTGCAGGTTTGTGGGCTCATATCAAACAATAGTTGGATGATTTGATGCTCTTCATCTGCCACCAGTGTGTGTTGTCCTTTAGTCCAGACATTATTGTGAAAAGACAAACAGACAAAGAATCAACCTGTTTAAACCGTCTTGATAAATCATCACAATAGGAATGTTTTGCTGTTTTAAAGGAGTTCAGCTTCACCTGGTTTTGGTTTGTTTTGCACTGAGAGCGAGTTCCCTGGTTGATAAGAGTCGACTTGTTGAAACTACAGGTGACAGTCGACCACAGACGCTCAGTGGAGAACCAACAGCTGATTGTGGACATGGTGTGTCAGAGCCCAAAGAGGTTTATTTAGGACTGGACCAAAGTTATAGGGGGACACAGGCAGTGCTCTGTGGCTGCAGACGGACTTGAACTGTAATATTCTAAACCTCCAGATTACAGATAATAGAAACCAGTGTTGACTGTTGCTAGGAGACGGGATGTGAACAGCAGTGTCAAAGTCAGACACTTTGTACATCCAACCATCCACCCCGACCTCCTCCATCAGAGGTTTTGTGGTGCTGTAGTGATTTCAGGCTACTTTCTCCTTTACTTCTGAGAGACAACAGTCATTATAACACAAACACAAGAGGTCGCTTGTCAGGACCAAAACATCCAACAATCAATATTTCTTTATTTACAACCGATCAGCTGACTCTGTGTAATGGTGAAGAGTCGTGTGGTGGTGATGAACCCACAGATAATTGTCTCCATCTCTGCAGCTCTACAGAGCTTTTTAGCCTCTTTTAGCTCCTAGTTTTGGTTTCTGCAGCACATTGTTTTGTTTGGTTCAGTCTCAGTGTTTCCAGCAGCTGTTTTCATCCAACAAGCTGTGATGAAGCCTCTGTACACTACCTGCTCAGCAGCAAACAGCAGACAGACTCAGTTAGAGACTAGCTGGTGAACATAGTGGAGCATTTAGCAGCTAAAGAGACAGATATTTCCCTCAGGAGGTGGTGGAGACCAAAAACAGAGCTAAAAGAGAGAGAATATTGGACTTCCATTCATCAGGTGACACAAACACAAAGACTCCTGATGAATCATCATTTTGATCTGATATCATGAATAAGTGAACATAATGTTGTCATCGGCCAATCAGAAGAAGCTCCATGAAGTAAAAGAATATCATGTGATTAATAATAAGTGCTCCATGTGAACATGAATACAAAGCTCTGTGTATGAGACGATGTAATGTCCATGTTTCCATGCTGCTCTGACCCCCCTCCTCCTTTCAGGGTGGAGCCTGCTGGAGTCCGATGGTTCAGACCAGGTCTGAGGAAGTGTAAGTGTGCTTTGAATCTGACTCATGAAAACAAAGCAGCACACATTCAACCATCTTCAAACTGTGACATCACTCATTCACATCTCTGATGTCATCATCACAGTGTCAACAGATGAACAGATGATAGATTAATAACTGCAGCTGTATTGTGTCTTGTTCTCTCCATCAGATTCCTGTGAACTCACACTCGACACAAACACAGTGAACAGAAACCTCAAACTGTCTGACAACAACAGGAAGGTGACATGTGTGGAGGAGGATCAGTCATATCCTGATCATCCAGACAGATTTGACCACTGTCCTCAGCTGCTGTGTAGAACTGGTCTGACTGGTCGCTGTTACTGGGAGGTCGAGTGGAGAGGAGACGTTCATATATCAGTGAGTTACAGAGGAATCAGAAGGAGAGGAGACAGTGATGACTGTTGGTTTGGAAGGAATGATCAGTCCTGGAGTCTGTTCTGCTCTGATAATGGTTGCTTTGTCTATCACAATAAGACAATAACACATCCATCTCCTCCTCCTCCTCCTCCTCCTCCTCTGGTAGAGTAGCAGTGTATGTGGACTGTCCTGCTGGCTCTCTGTCCTTCTACAGAGTCTCCTCTGACACACTGATCCACCTCCACACCTTCAACACCACATTCACTGAACCTCTTTATCCTGGGTTTGGGTTTGGGTTTCTGGTCATCTGGTTCCTCAGTGTCTCTGTGTTCTCTGTAGGAGGGAGAGTCTCCTCCTGGTAGAGAAACTTTCTCTCTGCTGACCAGATAGTTCAGTCTGTACAGGATCACACACAGCTGATGTTAGTTAGTACCAACCTGATCTCTCAGTGGTTGTAAATGCAGTCTGAGCAGGTGAGGGGTACCTGAGCTGGTCTGGACTCTGGGGGGTTGAGAGCTCTCTGGGACTTGTGGTGTTGCAGATGGATGGCTGAAAGAGCTGAGCGAGGTCCATGTAATTACCTGAAATGATCAGTTGTCTGAGAGAAGGTGTGAAACATGTTTTACTTTGTGTATAAAACTGAACTTTGTTGTCTTGAAACATTTGTTTGTGTGAAGAAAAACCTACGAATGTCAAACAAGAGTCTTTCTGGATCAAATTCATCATCTGTGGGAAAATAATCACAATGTGTAAAGAGTTGTTTTGATTAGAACAAACTAAATTGTCCTAGGCTAAAGGAGATAGGAAAGGAAACATTGAAGCCCCTGTCCTCAGCATCTAGAGCAGGGGTATTCAATTAAAATTCAGTGTGGTCCATTTAGAGAGAATTTCCTCTTGCGGAGGTCCTGAACATCAAAATGTCTTACTTGTGCTATGATTTAGTGCCATATATATTGCCTAGCAGTTGTATCAATGTATGTATGTAGTCACCAACTGACTGTCAAATCAAACAAAGAAAATTCAATTGAATAATATTTCATCAATATTTATTCTCAGATTTAAAATTTAACTGGATGGATTATAAATAATGCATACTCCAATAATAAATACATGTTATTCTCTTAATTAAAGTAAAAATATTGGCTGGATTAAAAAAAGAAATAATAGTAAAAAAATACTATTATACAATGAGCGTCCTCTTTGGCTCCCCTTCATATGTGTGTGTTTTTGTAAAGAGCATTATTAAAAGACAAATAAAGAAATTAAGGGACATTTTGATGTTGTTCTTTCTTCAAAGTATCTTTATTGAATTAGTTTACATGCAAGACACAAACCTCATCCATTGTTGCATCCTCATCATCACCCTCATCATCATGAAGTGTTGGGTCACATAACTCAGCCTCATCTCTGATAGTTATATCCTGATATTGTGGATGAATGCTTTTCAGTTCATGCAGTGCCTGCACAAGTTTAGAGCACGTAACAGTCTGGAACAGCTGATGACCTCTGTAACACAACCGTCTCTTCAGTTTTACTCTCATCACTTGAGACTCACTTCTCAGTCTGGGTAATGCTTCAACTGTTTCCTGCTCCTCAGACGGGACACAAACCACGTTACCCTGTACTGCTCTCTGTCGTCCTTTGGGAAGAGGAATCATTTTGGCAAACGCTATGCACTTAGCTATGAGATGTCTCTCCAATATGTTGAGATCAGACAGTTCCGGTGGAATGTCAGCGAGCTCCAAGTTGTTAGCTACAGCGAGGGTTGGCATGGCTCCATCTTTAAGATGATTATGGCAGGTGTGACAAATCCACTCTCCCCTCCTCTCATCTGGCACATTGCACTGTTGTTTATCTCTGCAATCATCATCACAAACATGAACATACTTTCCTGTCAGGCATGCTTCCACAACGACTGGATTTTTGACATAGTTTAACCTCTTACAGGGTCACACTTGGTTTGGAAATGATGCTTTATGACATACGGCGCACACATAAGTGGGACCAGCTTTATATGGCCTCTTTGATCAAACTGTTGTCACTTTCTTGTGTTTGTCTATTGATCCATCTGTATTTCCTTTTTATTTTAGATAAGATAAGATAAGATAAGATAATCCTTTATGAGTCCGGCAGCGGGGACATTTACAGGATTACAGCAGCATAGGATAGTGCAAACAAGAGACATAGTAAAAAAACAAGATCAAAATAAGTATTATAAATAAGCAAATGAGCAGTAAAAAAACAGTAAAAACAGTAAAGAATCCACAGTAATTGAAATATTATATATACAGACAGAAACTATTGTAACTATTGTATTGCACAGTGTATTAGTGTATTAGTATTGCTACTCTACTCTACTGGGAGCAGAGCTGGTTGTGCAGCCTGACAGCAGCAGGAAGGAAGGACCTGCGGTACCTCTCCTTCACCACCGGGGGTGAAGCAGCCGGTGGTGAAGGAGCTGCACAGAGCTGCCAGAGTGTCCTGCATGGGGGGGGAGGTGTTGTTCATCAGGGATGACAGCTTGGCCATCATCCTCCTGTCTCCCACTACTTCCACCATATCCAGTGGACACCCCAGCACACTGCTGGCCTTCCTGACAAGTTTGTTAAGTCTCTTCCTGTCAGCTGTCGAGATGCTGCTGCTCCAGCAGACCACTGCATAAAAAATGGCTGATGCCACCACAGAGTCGAAAAAGGTCTTCAGGAGTGCTCCCTGCACTCCAAAGGACCTCAGTCTCCTCAGCAGATAGAGTCTGCTCTGACCCTTTTTATAGAGTGCATTTGAATGATTAGTCCAGTCCAGTTTATTGTTCAAGTGAACAACTTATAAGATTGCACAATCTCAATGTCCTTCCCCTGGATGTTCACTGGTTCCGGAGGCGGAAGTCCACCACCAGCTCTTTGGTTTTACCAGAGTTGATCTGGAGGCGGTTCCGCTGGCACCATCCTATAAAGTCCTGGTTCAGTTCTCTGTATTCCCTCTCATCGCCTGCGGAGATGAGGCCGACGATTGCAGAGTCGTCAGAGAACTTTAGCAGGTGGCAGGTAGCAGAGTTGTATGTGAAGTCTGATGTGTAGATGGAGAAGAGGAATGGAGCCAGAACGGTTCCTTGTGGGGCCCCTGTGCTGCAGGACACCAGGTCTGACTCACACTCCCTTAACCTCACATACTGTGGACGGTTGGTGAGGTAGTCCAGGATCCATGCAGTGAGGTGGTGGTCCACCCCGGTCTGCTCCAGCTTGTCCCTCAGAAGCAAAGGCTGGATGGTGTTGAAGGCACTGGAGAAGTCGAAGAACATGACTCTCACAGTGCTTCCAGCCTTTTCCAGGTGAGAAAGGCATCTGTGTAGCAGGTAGATGACAGCATCATCCACCCCAATGCCAGATTGGTAGGCGAACTGAAGTGGGTCCAAAGATGAGCTCATCAGGGGGCAGAGGTGCCCAAGGACCAGCCGCTCCAGGGTCTTCATCAGGTGGGATGTCAAAGCCACCGGCCTGAAGCTGCTGAAGTCCTTGGCCCCCGGGGTCTTTGGGACTGGTACCACGCAGGATGTCTTCCACAGCTGTGGCACTCTGCCCAGCTTCAAGCTCAAGTTAAAGACGTGCTCCACTATCCTGCACAGCTGGTCTGCGCAGGATCTGAGGAGGGGCTGTGTGCTGGAGGTTGTTGGAGGGGGGGTGGGGTGCTGGTCATGGAGTGTAGTATATGAGTGTAGTATATGAGGAGTGTGGAGGAGGAGGAGGGGGGAGCTGAGTGCTGTGGTGAAGGGGCCGGAGGAGGGGGAGGAGGGGGCAATCCACAGGTGGTGCAGACGATTTTCATGGCACATCTCCTGTTATACATACTCCTATATGTAGGATGTGTTTTATATCTGTCTTGCATTAGTTTTTTCATTATTTGTCTGTGTCTTATCATGAATGCTTGGTCTTGAGCATAACGCTGAGTGGTATGAGATCTCTTCCTCTGTCTGAACTCTATGCTGTTTTTATATTGAGCAGCATTTGTGTTTCTGTCTAAAATCAGGATCGTCCTTGTAACAAGAGACTAAATACTGTTTTTGTTTCTGTCTAAAATCAGTATCGTCTCTGTTATGAGAGGAAATGTACTCTTTCCGTTTTTGAGTAAACATTGTCTCTTGTATAATTTATTTTCTTTCGTCTCAATCCAGGATTGTTTTGATATATCCTGCTTGTATTTGATTTTTTGTTTGCTTTATATGCTTTATTTGAAGCATACTTTTCCTTTTCTTTCCTTTTTTGATTCTCTTTTCTTTGTGGTATTTTTCCTGAGACCAACCATCTTCTCTTCATTTTTTTTTCCTTTTGCGTTTACTAAACTTTGACAATCTACATATGGTTTCCTGCAAAACAGTATCAGAGAGATCACTGGCAACAGTATTTATTCTTGAAGAAGAAATGTTGTCAGTGGACACGCCTGTCAATATGTTGTCAGAGGGATCACTGAGAGCAGGATTTATTACTTGAGCAGTCAATGTTGATTTTCTGTGAGGAGCATCATGTGATGAAAATGATGTGAGTGCATGAACCCTGGGTTAGGGGCAAACCTCTGGCTGTTCTGGAGTGAGGATCAAAGAACCCATATCTGCCTGACCTGGTTCTGAATACTGCAATACAGAACAGTCTCATCAACAGCAAAGCGTACTGCACATTGGATAACAAGCAGCTCAGTCCTGACTCGAGGTCCAGAAAGCTTTCTACAGCTCCAGGTAAAGGTTCTCCAAATGTGCCGTACCTGGAAAGTTGTGTCATGTCTGCATAGTGTGTAAACCTGCGTGCAGGAACTTCATTGGTGAGCTCATCGGTAGTCAGATAGATGTGATTAGGGACTATTTTCCTGGCCTCTCTATACATCATGTTACCTTTATCCAACACAAGGTCAAGGTCTGCTCTGGTGATGTTTTCATTCTCATGAAGGAATGCAAGAAAGGTTAGTGAGTTACAGGTACACTGCTGATTTCTGGATGTGCCGTATTTAAGAGAAGCCTGGCTGCGGGATGCACGGACATGTTGTTCAGAAGACTGATCTCCCAGGTTTACACAGTCTGCATTAGAAGGTCCTGCTACACATGGATCATCACTGTGAGGTCCCCTCTTTACAGGATCTGCATAAGATACCTGTGGTACATATGCCGCATCTCTTTGACCTTTGTTTACCTGGTTCACATAAGAAGGCCCTGCCTCACATGGATCATCACTGTGACATCCCCTCTTTACAATATCTGCATAAGATACCTGTGGTACACATGACGCATCATGCTGACCTCCCTGTTCCACACTTTTACCCTCCGATGCTGCAGACTTCTTTACTTCTCCACTGCTCTGAGGACCACCACATTCTGCTTCTTCACTTGATGTTGCTCAGTGAATCTCGTTGGACCTCTGCCAGCGCAGGCTCTGAGCTTGTGACCTCTTACCCTTCCTTGGCATTGTTGTTGTGCTCAAAAACCCACAATTGTTTAATTTTTTTTCGGTACACAACAAAGATATTAAACACAATATTAATGATAAAATTCTCCTGTTAACAAAGCAGGATCTGAAGATAGGTAAAAACTGTGTCTGCTTTTAGTTATCAAAACACACAGAAAATAGTTAAGGTTTATGTAGTTTAAAACTATTCAAGTTGTAATTATTTACTGAAGGAACAGACTAATAAAGTTGGTTGTTTTCCAGAAAATCCTTGTCAACACTCTGGAAAAAAAGTTCAGATAAACTCAATCTTAACTTGCACCAGAAAGGGTTGATTATGCCTTTTTGTCTCTAATAAAAATTGCAAAGTTTCAGTATATTCAGCAAACAGGGCTAGTAGAACAAAAACAATAGTCCAATCTCAGATTAGAGACGTACGGTAATCCTGTTTGTTCAATATGTTAAGCAATATCAAGGTTTATGTACTAATGCTCAAATTTTATACTCAACCAAGAAGTGAACACTATGGTATTTATATATTTTAGTGTATGTAATACAAGTTACTTATTTCAAATTTTGTGTTAAATTCAATTCCTCAAAATGTGTTAATATATTAAGACAGATATAATATAGGCAAGGTTATATCAGAATCAAATAAGCTTACAGCTTATGGTGGATTTATTTCAGTGTATACAAGGTACAAACAACAAAACACTTATATACAGCTTCTGATTCAAACAATGTAACTAGACTGGGTCAATTAATACAATATATGTGGTAGTATTACTTTTACACTTACTTGCACTAGGTGAATAAACAAAAACAAATTGTGTATTACTATTTGAAATCAAAACAAACCTTTGGGCACAAACCTACAGAGCTCCAAAACAGCAACAAAGTTCAGCAACGTAACTTATTATCTAGCATAAATATGGATTTTCACTCCAAAAATTTACAATATCAATTTTTTCATTATAGTTTCCAATGTGAAAAAATGTGAAAATTTCAATTAGAACTTAAATTTTCATGAAGTTTTTTAAGTCTCTGGATTTTTTTATTTTTTTTAATCTTATGTTCAAACCAGTTTTGTAACAGTTTCAATATCTAATTGGAATGTCCTTTTCTTCCAAATGGTAAATTACAAATGTTTATATACTTTGTAAAACAATTATATTCTTTTTTAAATATCCATCCATCCATCCATTTTCCGTAACCTGCTTATCCAGTTAAGCCGATCTCAACTGTCAATGGGTGAAGGCAGGGTTCACCCTGGACAGGTCGCCAGCCTATCACAGGGCTGACATATAGAGACAAACAACCATTCACACTCACATCCACACCTACGGGCAATTTAGAGTCTTCAATGCACCTAAGCTGCACGTCTTTGGACTGTGGGAGGAAGCCGGAGAACCCGGAGAGAACCCACGCTGACACGGGGAGAACATGCAAACTCCACACAGAAGGTTGTCCAGCCCGGGAATTGAACCCAGGCCCCTCTTGCTGTGAGGCGACAGTGCTAACCACTACACCACTGTGCAGCCTTTTTAAAATATATTTATTGCAAATCTGGGAGATAGAGAACAGGTAGAGCGTGAGAGAAGAGTCTCAGAACCTTTTAAAAAGAAAGACCAGGTACCAATAAACCTGAGAGACCAGAAGTACCGCAACCAAAGTTCGTTTAACCAAGTTGTTTCACCAATATATTCAACCAATATGTTCAACCAATGTTTCACCAAGTTCACCAAAATTCCAAATCTAGATCAGAGCGCGATAGAAGAGGGATACAAAGGTGGAATGTTCAAAATTAAAGACAGAGCTGTAGATTTGACAGGAAAGCCAGAGGAACCAGTATTTAGAGAGAGTGGATACAAGGTATAGGACAGACAGAGAACCAATATGAGAGCAGAGAAGCTGGACAGCAGGACACCTGTAAGACAAAAAAAACTATTACAGTTGTTTGAATATAAAAAATCCAATTAAGCAACTTCTACCAAAAGCTAAAATGACAATAAAAGCTGTCTGCTTTGAATGTCTTCAAATGAAGCGTAAAACAACTACCTGTTAAGGCTGCATTGTTGCTAGATAAATGTGAAACTAACTGGTGTCATGAAATGTATCTACTCAGTGGGGCAGTTTTAGAAGTCTCAAGTTTTTTTAGTGTGTATAAGAAATATCTGTATTTACAGACTTCACGAGACACTGTGTTGATTTATCTGATTCAAACAATGTGAGCAGGTTTCCAGACTAGGTACAAGTGAGTGGATCTGGGTCAATTAATACAATATATGTAGTTGTATTACTTTACACTTACTTGCACCAGTTGAATAAACAAAAACAAATTGTGGGTACTCAAATGTGAAGATATTTGAAATCAAAACAAACCTTTGGGCACAAACATACAGAGCTCCAAAACAGCAACAAAGTTCAGGATCTAAACTTCTCTACTAGTATAAATATGGATATGGATACACTAAAAAGTGACAATTTTCATTCACGTATTTGAACTTACTGCTGAGTCGCCACAGTGATGTCTGCAGCTGTAGAAAGGAAAGAGGACAGGAGTGGAAGGAAGTGGGGCAAGGTGGGGGAGAAACTGAAAAATGATTAAATAAAATTTCGAAAACCAGCACTTCACAGCTCATTTAATACGGGGGTCATGTAACCCTGTTACTGCAGCTACATGTGGTTGTTCATCTGGCAACAACTAGCCAGTTACGTGAAAACATATCTTTTTTAAAAGGCTCAGCAATATTTTAAAGACCAAATGAAATGGACTCTTCACTTCACTCTCCCTTATATTATGTAATTCCTGTTATTGCTGTCAACCAGTGAAATATCAGTTTCATGTGAAAGCAAAAGCGTGATTCTCTCTCTCAAATCATGTGTGTAACCTTACAATTCAGAATCAACAAGGAGTCACCAACAGGGATGCTAGAGACAGGAAGAAGGCCAGCAGAAGACGAGGGTGAGGGAGGGAGGAAAAGAGAGAGATTTTCAGTTTCACATCTGAAATCAACCTCACAGCTCTTCTTTTTTTCAAATTTTCAGGTGGGACAATTTAATTCCATATTCAATATGTCCAGGAAGTTAAAATGTATATTGCAGTATGACTTTAAGTTGTGTACTAATACTGACTTAGTTATCAACAAGGCAAAATTGCATTCCTTCAATAAGTCTTCTTGCCTCATAGGACTTTAGGAATAATCCTTTCAGCACAGTAAACTAAATAAAGAACAAAATGAAAAGCAAAGAATGTTTAACAGTTATCCACAGACAAGTTATGTGGTATCTAATCAATTTTACTATTCCTATACTTACCAACCAAAGCGCAGATCTGGATTAATGTTCTGTTGTCTGAGAGAAAAAACTAGTAAATGGCAAAATGCTTCTCTATCAGGTAGTCTGGCTGTGAGTCACAGCTTCAAATATCAAAGAATAGCCTAAATATTAAATAAATATATTAACACCTGTATACTCTGTATGCATGAATACCACAGACGAATTAGGATAGAGGATATATACTGTAGTACCTGCATTACAGAAGTAATGTTAGGCAACTACTCTTAAATATTTAAATTAATGCTGCGTTCACACCAAACGTGATGCAAAGTGAAATCCCTTTTTATCCAGTTATTGCAATGAAATCAGAGCAAAACTGTTTACTTTTGGTTCATACAGCTGTAGTAAACAAGCTGACATGTGATTTACAAGATACAGTGAACACTCCTCCGGATGATGTCATGAACCCACTCAGTTGGTGTTTAATTTCTTTATATCTTTGACTTCCACCACAAGTACAGACAGACACAGGGGATGTTTATTCATGGTTGATGGAGATAAATGTCTTAGTTGATAGAGGTTACCATGGAGATAAATGTCTTAGTTGATAGAGGTTACCATGGAGATAAGCCACGCCTCCTCTCCAGCGCGAATGAACACAAACGATCCCGCGAGCAAACTTAGCCGTTGGTGTGAACGTGTCATATGGTTACATGATCAATAAAGATTTGATTAAAACTCACTCACAAATAATGGTCGCTTATGATAGTTTTTATAATAGTTTGTGTGTAATTTCTGGGTGACAACCTATCCAGTGTAAAGATTAGCTTGCCAAAGATAGATCTGAGGACCATATAAATAAACCACTAACTAAGTAGTTATTTCTTATCTGTTGGCCAAAGTTAGCGTTTAGCATCAGCGTATGCTAGCAATAGCATCGTCGCTAATTTTGGCAAAAAAATAAGTGCTTAACCAGGCGGCACAGGGAAAATATCTCTTGCTTGCCTTCATGTGTGAATTCTGTATGAGTTACAAGCCCAATTAAAATAAAGTTTTAACAGCATCAACCCTTCAAAAAGTTATCAGTTAACAGTTTTCTTAACGGAGAAGACTTCAGGTCATAATGCCGGAGATCAACTGTTCAGTTAGATCTGAGTGAGTCAGGGCCACTCGAAAATTATAGAGTCAAATCACAAAACAACTGGTACGATAGGGATTCTATTAAATGCATCTTTTGCAGTTTACCAATAGTAGCAATAGTAGTAGTAATCGTAGTAGTAGAAGAAGTTGTAGTAGTAGTATTAGTAGTAGAAGAAGTTGTAGTAGTAGTATTAGTAGTAGAAGTGGTAGTAGTAGTATTAGTAGTAGAAGTGGTAGTAGTAGTAGTAATAGTAGAAGAAGTTGTTATAGTAGTATTAGTGGTAGTCGTAGTAGAAGAAGTTGTAGTAGTAGTAGTAGAAGAAGTTGTAGTAGTAGTAGTAATAGAAGAAGTTGTTATAGTAGTATTAGTGGTAGTCGTAGTAGTAGTAATAGTACTATTGGTAGCAGAAGAATAAGTTCTAGTAGAAGTATTAGTAGAAGTAGTAGTAATAGCAGTAGTAGTAGTAATAGTAGTGGAAGAAGTTGTAGTAGTAGTAGTAGTATTATTAGTAGTAGTAGTATTAGTACTAGTAGTAGTACCAATAGTAGTAGTAGTAGTAGTAGAAGAAGAAGTTGTAGTAGTAGTATTAGTAGTTGTAGTAGCGGTTGCCGTAGTGATTGGAGCACCTATGTGTAGAGGCAGACTGATTTTAAAAGTTTGGAGTGGACAGTGATATTGACCAAAACTAGTTGTCAAACTCCTGCCCCTGATCGTAAAACCATGAGTCCAATGGACAATATATGGATATCTTCTGAAAGATAAGACTCTGACGAACGCAGAGATGTACTTTTAATGTTTGTTGTTTTAAAAAAATTTGAGCTTCAGAGCAGATTAGAAAACTTGTACTTTCTGCTTTCTTTGAGAAAATAGTCTTCAGATTTAACATTAAGTCTAATGGAGCAGTTGGTTGGAGTTCATGTCGCTTTCAGGCTCACAGAATCAAATGTGTAAGTCTGTTGGATTCCATAGACACATGTCTACGACCAGCACAACATTTCCTACGGTTTGATCAGAAGAAAATTGTATTAGGAGGAACATTTTTGGAATGAGAAAAAATACAGAATATTTTTCTATCTCTCTCCACTCTGGCGATGACATCATGCACTCTAGGTCTGAACATTCCGTGCAATACACACCCATTATAAACTCTGAAACGGTCTGAAAAAAGCATAAAAGTTAAACTGTGTAAATGCTAAAAAGTTTAAAAGATATTAAAGTGCTGAATCATCAGCTTAATAGTTGAAGGTTTTCTCAACTTTTTAAAGTTGTGTAAATTGTGTCTGTAGCTGAAAGTATGCAGAAGCCTTGAGTTTTCAAAGTTGAAGAAGTTTAAGAGGAATTGAAGATTTTCTCCATAGGCATCCCATTAAAAAAAAAAGAGAGAACTCCTCCGAGGCCAGAATCAGAATCCTTGAAGGCTGAGGCAAGGCGGAGAGGCAGAACCCCTCTGGAGGGGGCGAACAGGAGGACAACCAGGCCGACGGGGCCTCCCTGGGGGTCGGCCACGAAGACGACCAGGCCTCTCTGGAGGTCGGGCGAGGGTCTGTCGAGGCGGGCGGATCCTCTCTGGAGGTCGGGCGAGGGTCTCTCGATGCGGGCGGATCCTCTCTGGAGGTCGGGCGAGAGGCTCTGGAGACTGGGGCTCTGGAGACTGGGGCTCTGGAGACTGGGGCTCTGGAGACTGGGGCTCTCGCGGCAAGGCGGGAACAGGAGCAGGGGGACGCTGCGACCCAGCGGGAACAGGAGCAGGGGGACGCTGCGACCCAGCGGGAGCAGGTGGACGCTGCAGCCTTCCCCGGGGACGGGACCCAGGCGGGGACTGGAGTCGGCCGTGGCACCGACGGGACGGGCGGTGCAGGAGTCGGCCGTGGCGCCGACGGGACGGGCGGTGCAGGAGTCGGCCGGAGCGGCGACGGGTCAGGAGGTGCAGGAGTTGGTCGGAGCGGCGACGGGTCAGGAGGTGCATGTGTCGGCCGGAGTGCCGACGGGTCAGGAGGTGCAGGTGTCGGCCGGAGCGCCGACGGATCAGGAGGTGCAAGAGTCGGCATGAAAGCCGACGGGTCAGTAGGTGAAGGAGTCGGCATGAAAGCCGACGGGTCAGTAGGTGAAGGAGTCGGCATGAAAGCCGACGGGTCAGTAGGTGAAGGAGTCGGCATGAAAGCCAATGGGTCAGGAGGTGAAGGAGTCGGCATGAAAGCCAATGGGTCAGGAGTCGGCCGGAACGCCGACGGGTCAGGAGTCGGCCGGAACGCCGGCGGGACAGGCGTAGTCTGGAAAGCCGGCGAGACAGGTGCAGTCTGGAAAGCCGGCGAGACAGGTGCAGTCTGGAAAGCCGGCGAGACAAGCTTAGGGACAGGCTGAGCGAAGGTCTGCGAAATGGCTGTCGTGAGCTGCTGAATCTCGTTAAACAAGGCAGTCCAGTCCAAGTCGCTGCTCGCCAGGGCGTGGCGAACGTCAGCAGTGTTGGTGACAACCTGGGTCTTGCGTCTCTGGAGCGCCTCTTCGATGAACCCGAACCGGGCCTGTGACGAGGTGTCGAATGCTGGGTCCATGTCGTGGGCCAGATCGTTCTGTCACGGATTGTGGTGTGGACCCAAACGCAGAACGACCAGGAGACAGATAAAGTTCTGGAGCTTTATTCAAAGCGGAGAACTCAGCAGACAGACAGGCAGGATATGACTCACAGAGGGAAACAGGCAGGGGATCAGGCAGATGGAAACCAGAGGAAGCGGAGGCTAAACTCGGGGTCGGGGACAGAAGGCTGAGTCGTTGACTGGGGCACAGGCAAGGCAGGGAAGTCCAGACAGGCAGGCAGGGTCGGCAACGGGAAATCAGTCCATGGGAAATTGCTGGAAGGTCTGACATAAATGCAACGATCTGGCGGTGAGTGAGTGGATGACCGGGGTTGATATACTGCAGAGTTGATGAGTAGATTGAAGGCAGGTGTGTGGCTTGGAGCAGGTGAGTATGCTTGGCAGTAATCAGGGAGCTGGGGAGAGTGAGAGGGGTGACACGCCCACCTCACAGACACACACACAGAGATAAACAAACAAGGGAGCACAGGAGACACAAGGGCAAGGGAAAACACATGAAACACAAGGAATAACCAGAGACATGGCCATGGCCATGACAGTAGCAGGATGCACGACCACGGTCCAGGTACAGCCACGATTTATAGAAGCCTGCGAAGTGAGAAAGCACAAAGACTCCAGGGTACAAGCAAGTCAATAAGCGTAATAGTACAGGCAATAATAATAGTAATGTGACTAATAATGATAGTGGTAGTAGTAGTGGGTGTCAGCAGGGCCTCAGTAGGTGGCACGATGACAGTCCAAATATAACCCCGATTCCTGGGAATCAATCAATTAAATTAAATTTCAATTCAGTTTATCCTGCTTAACCAAAGCTATCATCATACTAGCAGCAAAATCCCTACACTGCGTCTCCTCTCCAAGACTTCAGTTGGTTGGTTTTAATTAAATATAATGTGGAGCCATGTTTAAAGTTGTTTGAATGTGTGTGTGTTTAAAATGTGACCATGAGGGTTAGTTTGGGGTTAATTTGAGATTCATTTAAGGTACGTTTCAAAAATTATTTGAGTCCAATCGCCAAAATAATATCATCAATAGAGAGAAAAGACTCTGCCTATCGCATTGACATATTTGTTATGTTTGTGGTGTTTGAAATGTGACCACGAGATCACTTGAGAAAGAAGAGCTATCGCTCCTCTCATCTCTGTTTTTGAGATTCATAGGTCACACGCACACACACACTGCGTGCGCTCATGCTTCTGTGCGTGTGTGTCACTGGTTGCCATGGTGAGGGAGCACTTGGGTGAACTAATTTTGAGAGGTGAGAGCAGACACTGATTTTGAACAAAACTAGCTGTCAAACTCCTACCTACAATCGTAAAAACATAATTCCAATGGAAAACATACTGATATCTTCTGAAAGATGTGACTCTGGCGAATGCAGAGATGTACTTTTTATGTTTGTTGTTTTAAAAAAATATGAGCTTTCTCCATGCCCAAAACGCATTCATCTCTATGGGGAAATTTCTCGCTGTTTTTCCCGGTTCCCGTGGAAACGGCTGGGCGAATCTCTGAGAAAAGTCATAGCACACTATTCCCGTACCAGGTCACACGTTTTGATGTATTTTGACGCATGTGCTTGCAACGCTGCGGCGTGAGTTACGCGGCAAACTTTTGTACAGAAGAAGGAGAATAAGAAGAATAGTATTAAACTAATTTGAGGTTAATTTAAGGTACATTTCAAAAATGTTTTGAGTCCAATCACCACTGCGTGTGTGTGCTCATGCTTCTGTGCGTGTGTGTCACTGGTTGCCATGGTGAGGGAGCACCTGGGTGGACTAATTAAAAGAGGTGAGAGCAGACACTGATTTTGAAGTTGGCGAAATCATCAGGGAGAAGGGAGGAAGTAGGAGGAGGGGGTGGGGTTGGAGGAGTGAAGAGAAAGTTTCAAAGAGTTTTTTAGGATTGGAAGCAGAGGTTAGGATTTTAGAGCAGAAAAAAGCCGCTTTAGCAGTAGCTAGAGAGGAGGAAAAAGTGGAAAGGAGAGATTGGAAGTTAAGAAGGTCCTCCGGGAGTTTGCCTGTTCTCCATTTACGCTCAGCCACTCTTAGGCTCCGTCTATCAGTACGCACTGAGTCCGACAGCCATGGGGCAGGAGGAGTTGGCCGTGCAGGCCTGGAGGTGAAGGGACAGAGGTTGTCCAGAGAGGAGGAAAGGGTGGAGAGGAGAAGATCAGTAGCAGTATCGGGGGATAGGAGAGAGAAGGATTCAGGGTCAGGGAGGGCAGAGGTAACGTTAGAAGAAAGATCAGCGGGGGAGAGGGAGCGGAGGTGACTACGGGTAGAAACCATGTGGGTAGGTGGAGGAAGTAAGGGGGGAGACGAGAGGGAGAGGGAGTAGGACATGAAGTAGTGGTCCGAGAGCTGGAGGGGAGTGACAGAGAGGTTAGCAGTAGAACAGTGTCTAGTGAAGATAAGATCCAGCTGGTTGCCGGCCTTGTGGGTAGGAGGAGAGGAAGAGCGATAGAGGTCAAAGGAGGAGAGGAAGGAAAGCAGAGGTTCTAACTTATCAGTCTGGATGTTGAAGTCGCCGAGCATGATGAGCCATCGTCATGGAAGTGCGAGACTAGTGTGTCAAGCTCCTCCAGGAACTCACCAAGAGGGCCTGGTGGGCGGTACACAACAGCAATGGTGAGCTTGACTGGATAAGTGACAGTAACAGCATGAAATTCAAAAGAGGAAGGGGAGAACTGTGGAACAGAGACAAGAGAGTATTTCCATTTTGGGGAAATTAGCAGGCCAGTGCCACCACCTTGCCTCGCAGCTCTGGGAGTGTGAGAGAAGGAGTACACATCTGACAGCGCTGCGGGTGTGGTGGTGTTTTCTGGTGTGATCCAGGTCTCAGTGAGAGCAAAAAAGTTGAGGGAGAGCAAGGATGCGTAGCCTGAGATGAACTCAGCTTTCGGCACTGCCGACTGGCAGTTCCAAAGCCCCCCCCGACACCACTTGCTCACCATGGGCTGAGAGAGTGGGATAGATGAGATTAGTGGGGTCACGGCACCTGGGAGTGACCCACTGTCTACGTGACCACCGGACAGAGGAACAGACAGAAATAGGATGCAGACACATGGTAGTCAATATAAACAAATTACTGACCCGTACAAGTACACGCTCGAGAAGTCATTGCTTGAAGAAGTCTGGCTTGAAAAAGTCGCCCTGTTGCCTTTGTTCGCCCTAGCCTTCGTTTGCCAGATGCTTCCAGCCACCAGCAGTGGTTAAGGACCTACCTACTGATTGCTCATTGTCTGCCAGGAGTGTAAGCCACTCCCCCTAGCAGTTAATTCAATTCAATTCAGTTTATTTTGTATAGCCCAGAATCACAAATTACAAATTTGCCTCAGAGGGCTTTACAATCTGTGCACATGCGACATCCTCTGTCCTTCCCTCACATCGGCACAGGAAAAACTCCCCTAAAAAACCCCTTTAACAGGGAGAAAAAAGGAAGAAACCTATGGGAGAACGACAGAGGAGGGATCCTTCTCCCAGGATGGACAGAATGCAATAGATGTCATGTGTACAGAATGAGCAGCATAACAGAGATACAACACATTCAATGTATATGACATAAATGATTCATATAATAAGACTACTTATAATAACAGCAGCAATTATTACAGTAGAATTATAGCCATGAAAATAGGGATAGTAATGTGACTAATAATAATAATCGAAGTAGCAGTGGGTGTCAGTCGGCTCACAGCAGGAGGCACGACTACGGTCCAGGTACCACAACGATTCATGGAAACCTGCAGAACGAGAAAGCAAAAGGGCTTCAGGGTGGAAGTAAAGCTAAAATGCTTAATGGTACAGGTAATAGTAATAGTAATGTGACTAGTAATAATAATAATGGTGGTAGCAGTCGGTGTCAGCAGGGCCGTAGCAGGATGCACGTCCACGGTCCAGGTACAGCCACGATTTATAGAAGCCTGCGAAGCGAGAAAGCACAAAGACTCCAGGGTACAAGCAAGTCAATAAGCGTAATAGTACAGGCAATAATAATAGTAATGTGACTAATAATGATAGTGGTAGTAGTAGTGGGTGTCAGCAGGGCCTCAGTAGGTGGCACGATGACAGTCCAAATATAACCCCGATTCCTGGGAACCTGCGAGGCGAGAAAGCACAAGAACTCCGGGGAAGAAGCAAAATCAGTAATGTGCATAAATAGGAGATTAATACATAAAGAGGGAGGGAGAGAAGAGGGGAGAGGAGCTCAGCGTATATAGCAGCATATCTAGGGGCTGGACCAAGGCGAACCTGAACCAGCCCTAACTATAAGCGCTATCAAAAAGGAAGGTCTTAAGCCTGCTCTTGAAAGTGGTGAGTGTGTCTGCCCCCCGGACTGAAACTGGAAAGTTAAGAGGACAATTGACCTATTGAAACTAAAAGCACACCTCTCAAAGCAGTTCCTGATTACAGGAATGGCAGAAACAGCAGAAAAAACAGAATCAGCATCAAACACCAACACTTTTAAGCAGGCTTGGTACAGTTTAAGAGCAATTTTAAGAAAGCAAAGACAATATACTTAGTCTATCCTAGCAGAATCAAGTAGTTCAGTATCCCTCCAGAAGTCAAATACACTGGAGTAAAGGTTTGTGTGGTCGGAGTATATATATCCTTGAGATGTGTAAGCCACTCCCCCTAGCAGTTAAGAGGACAATTGACCTATTGAAACTAAAGCACACCTCTCAAAGCAGTTCCTGATTACAGGAATGGCAGAAACAGCAGAAACCAGAATCAGCATCAGACACTATCACTGTTAAGCAGGCTTGGTACAGTTTAAGAGCAATTTTAAGAAAGCAAAGACAATATACTTAGTCTATCCTAGCAGAATCAAGTAGTTCAGTATCCCTCCAGAAGTCAAATACACTGGAGTAAAGGTTTGTGTGGTCTGAGTATATATATCCTTGAGATGTGTAAGCCACTCCCCCTAGCAGTTAAGAGGACAATTGACCTATTGAAACTAAAGCACACCTCTCAAAGCAGTTCCTGATTACAGGAATGGCAGAAACAGCAGAAACAACAGAATCAGCATCAGACACTATCACTTTTAAGCAGGCTTGGTACAGTTAAGAGCAACTTAAGAAAGCAAAAACAATATACTTAGTCTATCCTAGCAGAATCAAGTAGTTCAGTATCCCTCCAGAAGTCAAATACACTGGAGTAAAGGTTTCTGTGGTCGGAGTATATATATCCTTGAGATGTGTAAGCCACTCCCCCTAGCAGTTAAGAGGACAATTGACCTATTGAAACTAAAGCACACCTCTCAAAGCAGTTCCTGATTACAGGAATGGCAGAACAACAGAATCAGCATCAGACACTAACACTTTTAAGCAGGCTTGGTACAGTTAAGAGCAATTTTAAGAAAGCAAAGACAATATACTTAGTCTATCCTAGCAGAATCAAGTAGTTCAGTATCCCTCCAGAAGTCAAACACACACACACACACACACACACACACACACACACACACACACACACACACACACACACACACACACACACACACACACACACACACACACACACATACTCACACATTCACACTCCTCTCACCACGTGATTTCTTGTTGTTTTTAGGTAGTATGCTTGTAGTTGTATAATATATGTTTTGTTTATATATAATATTATTTACTTTTGATCAGTATTGTTGAGATAAATAAACTGTTATAGTTAGAGCAGTTTCTGTTATTATTTTTTGCATATGTGTTAATAGCTGGTTGTTATAGTCAGTGCTCTGATTCAACCCTTCACTGTTCACTCTGCAAATGTGGAATGGAACCTTATATATTTACATTTTACTTATTACAGTTTGGTTATTGGTCCCTCATCCCAGGATGGTGCCCCTTTGTTATTATCTATGTTAATAATCCCTCCAATAATAATAATCCAATAATTACATTTTGCTTGCTGAAAACCAAACCTGCTCTTGACAGATCCCAAAATAAGTTTGACTTACACTGACTTTCCCTATAGCACCATCATGACATTTTGTGGTTCAGAATGAAATATTTTAAAACAACTGTCGGATGGATTACTATAACATTTGGCGCAAACATTCCCATTTTCCTCAGCATGGATTGTAAAAAGATTTATGATCTTCTGACCTTCATTTAACGCCATCATCAGGTCCACCTTTCAATATGTCCAGTGATTTGTTTTATAACCAAATACTTGCAAAACTAACGACTTTGCCATTAGCCTCAACTGTCATTTGTGTTTTGTGCTAATTAGCAACTGCTTGCACTCTAACATGCCAAACTAAGATGGGGAACCTGTTAAACATGCTGAAGTCCCAGTTTATTAAGCTATGAGGATGTGATTCTGTATAGCATTACAAGATGTTTCTGTTTCTTGCTTTTAATGTTGTTTTCAAAATAATTTTAATAATTTGATCTGCATAATCATAATAAAATGAAAACAGACTTAGAAATGTATTTAAACAACTTTTATTTGCTAATCATGGTGGGAATTTCTCTTCAGTGTGTCACATTAGTTTTGTTTATTTATATTTGCATACATACTTTTATATGTCTTTTCACGGTGGTGTACAAATCTGTTTGGACATGTGCAATTGTAACAATTTTAAATACATTTCAGTAACACACTTCCAAAGGTAAACTACATTAAACATAAAATTAAAACAGCAACAAGAATAACAATGGCAATAATTAATCCCTTGTAGACTATAGTCGCAAATTCAGAATTTGTTTAATTACTATTATGCCCAATTATGCCTAATGTCACTAATTTGCCTCATACCAAAAATTATATCTATTGTATTTGCTATATTGAAATTAACAATCTCCACTTAATTTAGCATCTGCATGAAAGCAAAAAACACAAATCATTTTTTTTAAATATAATTGTAAATAAATTCAGGCAATAAGGGGTTAAATTATGAATAAAACATAAATAATCTAAGATAGAAAAGAGTTAACTTTAAAAGGCATGGCCAACATCACAAAAATGCTATAATAAAAACGAAAAAAATGATATAAGGTGCTGTTCTAGGTGCTGAATTATATACCCATATGTGTGTTACAATATAAAACATATTATAAGATATTTTATCACATATTATGGACAGTTTAACTCTGTTGCCTTCATTTTCATTTAGAGCAGCTAAATAAACATCGTAGCTAGTAAACTGGTCTAGAAGTTGGTGCAGGGCAGGAAGTAGCTGTTCCTCAGAACACGGAACAACGTCCCAGTACTCAGGCTGTACTCAAACATGTAGGGTCCACTGTAGATGTAAGTAAAACCTGCAGAACCCAGATTCACTCAATGTTATTTTTTTTGCAAACTTTTTCTCATCTCAGTAACCTTGACTTGGAAAACCTTGAATGCTACTCACATCTGTACTGCAAAGCTGCAGTCACCTTGCTGGTCAGGCCGGAGAAGGTCTGATCCACCTGCTTTGGGAACCCCTGGTCCATGGTCTTTCTGGCCTCATCATAACTGAGGAATCACAGAAAACAATTAGACTGATCTACCATATGTGAACCGTCTTGTGAACCATCATTGGTCCCTTGAATTCATTTCACATCACGTAATTTGAACACACCTGTAGTAATCGCTGCCCACAAATAACAGAGTCTTGCGGGATTCCACGTCAAAGTTGGCCGCATCAATTTTCTTCACACTTTTGGGCAGACCAAAACTGGAAATTGGTTTTGGATAGCCACGCACTAGATCATAGCCACTGAAAGCCCACACTCTTTTACCTGTACAGGAATTAACAGAAAACACTTATTAGTATCTGCATCTAAAGGTGAATGTTGAAAATGGTGTCTATTACAGCCTCAGGTAGATATTGAGATCACATACCTTTAAAGAGAAACACTCTGTCTGAGATTTGGCTTTCATACGCAGCGTCGATGTTGGTGGGGGCTTTGGGCCAGAAGTTTGTGATGAGACTTTGCTGAGGTGTATTGCTCTGAGGGTGTTTCCGCCAGAACAAACTGAGAACACACAAGGACATTCAATGCATGAGTTACCATGTGTGTGAAGAAAAAACACCCTTAATGGACCTCAGCGTTCAGACATCTGAGCATTCTACTGTATGTCTACGATACCTGTCCTTGAAGAAGAGCATCTCTCCTCGCAGGGTGGCGACAGCATCCAAGACCATGCTGGAATCACAGGCATCAGGGGTGGTGGGAGGCTGAGGTTCATCTATAGAGGGATCCTTGTCAGGGTTTGGACCTGGAGGTTAAATCAAATCATAATCACATTACAAAGATGATACTAACACATTTTTGTTCATGTGCTATTTGTGCAAAAAAGGCATATCGATGATTGTGCCAGTTGTTACGAACCATAGAGAGACTGGATGCCGTTGACATCATCCCGGGGCAGAACAAAAGTGTCAGGGTTTCTGTATGAGTAATTGGGGAACATGAGAGCACCAGCATCATCAGAGTGGGACAAACCCAGAGAGTGACCAAACTCATGGGCAGCAACCAAGAAGAGGACGGCACACAGCTACAGGTTAGTAACAGCTCCACTCTATGATTCAACAATGTCAAATACACCGACAGTAGTTAGTGGGTAGATGAGGACAAAACTGACCAGTGTTTGAGCGGAAAGTGAAGGTCTCATCTTCATAAAAATGAGCATCTCCTCCAATGCCTGGTGCAGGCTGGAAGGCATGGGCAATAAAGCCATCAGGGCCATCAAAGGGGTAAAAATCACCATGTGCTGTTAACAAGAACATACTCATGTCAGATTGAGCAAACACAATCCAAGTGTAAAAAAAACCAGCAAATCAGAGCTGGGTTTTAAAAAGTATTGATCAGCTCTTCAACATGATTCAGGACACAGTTGACAAATAAAGTTAAACCAAAGACGCTTATTGGGACGAAAAGTGTGTCTGTACTCACATAGGCGGCCAAAGGAGATCATGATGTCAGCAGTGCCACTGTAGATCCTTGTGAATCTCAGAGGAGTGACTTTGGCCCAGACCTGCAGCGCTTTCTCTATGGAGTCATCTACCTCTGACACAGACATGTCAGGTGTGTAGTTCTCTATCCTGATGTGCAGAACAACAATCAAGAATATTATTAGTTAGACCTACTACAATCCCTCTGTCACACACTTTCTCTCTTCGGATCCCTCACCTGTAGGTCAGGCTGTTTTTGTCCCACTTTGGGTTTTTTTCGAACGTGGAGAAACGGGCATCAGGTGTCAGCATCCAGGGTCCCGGTGATCTGTAGACTAAATAATCTCTGCATCTCACTCAGCTTTCTCGTCACTTGGCTGATCCCCCCGTCTGATAGTGGGACCTGTCTCCTCTGTTAGGTTGAAGAATTTCTTCAACCTAACAGAGGAGTTATACTTAAAAATGCATCAGCTGGATAATGTAAAAACAAAGAAAGAATACATACCTTAGCAAATTCCTCATCTTGCACAGTAACCTGCGATATTGGCACGCAGTAAACTGTGACTGCTAGGCTTAGTAGAATGCATAGATTGAAAGTCTTCATGTTTCCTCGATAAAAACTTGTGTTTCTGTGCTGCAGGTAGACGTTTTATAGGCAGAGAACAGGGCGGGTTGAGCAACTACGTCCTTGAGTCAGTGAATCTAATACTCCTTTTATGGATAAGAGAGGATGTTGTGCTCTGATTGCATACCCAACAAAAACGTTTCCCAAGAAATACACTGTAATTATGACGAAACAAAACATTCATCATATGAATCTGTTGCAAAATAATACACATTTTTAAAAAAAAAGTTCAGTTCTCAGTTATCCAATAATTGTAAAAATTGACTCTTGAAAATATGTTTTGCAAAATATATAAAAAAAACTGTAGATATAAACATTTTGAATTTGTTTGTAAATCCAGATCGGTATACATTTACATTACATTTGATCAGAAATATTCCTTGTCTTGCAATGTTAACAAAAACTGCCAAAATTCCATTTGCTTAAGAAGCTGGTGTGATATGTGGGAAAGCTCCAGAACAAATGAAGCTGTTGATAAAATGTTTAGTCAACCTTGAAGGAAAGAAATGCATGAATCTGCAAATTGATTAAGCCAAAAAACTAATAATTTGTTCCTGTTGTCATCTCCTAATTTTCCACCAAATTGAAGTAATATCGGAAATGGAGTTGACAGTGAAATAAAAGATAACCAACTTAATAATAATAATAATAATAATAATAATACTTTAATTTTATATAGCGCTTTTCTAGGTACTCAAAGACGCTTTACATAGGGCGAAGACAAACAAAACAAAAAAGAACACAAAGGAGCAAACAAAACAAACAAACAGAACATTTTAGTAAAAAAGAAAACTGGAGAAGCTGTGCGGAATGAGTCATGTAGTGGAGGGTAGGGAGGAAAGGGAGCAGGGGTTAGCAGGTGAAGGCGAGTTTGAAGAGGTGGGTTTTGAGGGCTTGTTTGAATGATGATAGGGTGGGAGCCTGACGGATGTGGATGGGGAGGGAGTTCCAGAGGGAGGGTGCAGCAACTGAGAAGGCCCTGTCACCCCAGGTCCGGCGCTTGGTCCTGATGGTCTTCAGAGTGTTTGCGCCGGCGGACCTGAGGCAACGGGTTGGGGCGTGGAGGGGGAGGAGGTCTGAAAGGTAGGGAGGGGCCAGGTTGTTCAGGGCTTTGTAGGTGGTGAGTAATATTTTAAAGTCTATCCTGTATTTGACCGGGAGCCAGTGGAGGTGGCGTAGGACCGGGGTGATGTGGTGAGCAGTCGAGAGGCAGAGTTCTGAACATATTGGAGTTTATTGAGGATTTTGTTGGGAGAGCCATAGAGGATGCTGTTGCAGTAGTTGAGTCTGGAGGTTATGAGGGCATGGATGAGAATTTCGGTGGTGGCAGAGGACAGGGAGGGCCGGAGGCGTGCAATGTTCCTGAGGTGAAAGAAGGCAGTTTTGGTGATGTGGTTGGCGTGGGGTAGGAAAGAGAGGGTGGGGTCGAGGATGATTCCGAGGTTGCGGACCTGGGTGGAGGGGGTGATGATGGAGCCATCAACATTGATGGCTCCATAACAGGACCAAAATGATGACCGAGAATGAACATGTTATTAATTACATATACATACAAATATTGATTGGATGTTGGAATAAAATGTAACATTTATACCAGTGCTTGCCATAGTGTATGTTTGACAATTCATCTTTGTATTTTCTGATGGTGTTTCTGAGTGCCCTGAGTTGCTCTGAGCTTTGGCTGACAAACTCTTTCCAGTCCTCAAGCTGTTGTTGCTTCTGTAAGACAAGTTGAGTCATGTCATGATGCTGAGTTGCCCTACATTATAAAATGTAAAGTTCTGACAGATCAGGGTGTACAATTAGTCATTAATTAATCTGGGTTTAATCAGATTAAACATTAAATTAGTTTATTCTTTTACATGTTAATGGGTTTTGTACTACATAGAGAAGTGGTTGAAGGGAGGAGACTTGTGAGTCAACTAAAGTTCAGATGTGTCTGTAATGGTCTACGACGACTTTGTTCATCAGTGTTAGTGGGAAGCTCCATTTTGGTCACTGTTACCTAATATTGCACACGGAGGAGACAGTAGTGTCTCATGCAATTTACTTCTCAGGTAGATTGATCAACACCAGTAAATGCAGAAACTCAGAGTGGGAATGTGTTTCAATGGTAGAACAACATAAGTACATTTTTATTTTTTTGAGTATCTTCAGAAGAAATGCAGATGTCATGCAAAATCTTGAAAACAAACAGTTTCAGCAACAACATTAAAATGAAACACATGCATTTGTAACATCAACCGTAATATCAAACACAGCTAAAAAAAACATGCTTTGATACAAGGTTGTAATGCCAATATTACAACATTGTAATACACATTAATAGTTTAACTCATTTAACCACTTCCCTGCATCATTCACCACTTCCCAATTCTGTATTAGAAACGTTGTGGTTATGGCTGAATATATGAGCTACGTAACACTTTGTGTTTACACACGCAGGAATACACAGCACCATTGCGTCAAGCTTCATGGAGCGCCTTTCCTTCATTATCTCCTCTCTGTCTGTATTTCATTGTCATTAGTGGGGCTGGTGGACACGTGTTTGGAGTTGGGATCAAATTTGTAGTGGATGTTTCCCCTGAAGAAATGCATCAGTCCTGTCAGGAATGAAGAATCATTATTGTGATACATGAAATGCACATATTTGACTCAGCCTTCTGTCCCCGACCACGAGATTAGCCTGCGCTTCCTCTGGTTTCCGTCTGCCTGATCCCCGGCCTGTTTCCCACTGTGAGTCATATCCTGTCTGTCTGCTGTGTGCTCAGCTTCAAATAAAGCTCCAGAACTTTATCTGTCTCCTCGTCGTACTGCTCTTGGGTCCACACACCAACCCTGACACTGTAGTTATCTTTGATCATATTCTGACCTTTGATTATCAGGTTAATAAGCTAATTCAGTACTGTTTTTATTCATTTAATTTGTTTTCAAAAATCCGGTCATTTTCTTAATCATTATCTGACTTGGAGAAAGTTATCCATGCTTTTGTTTTCTCCATTATCCTTATTATAACTCTCTTCTTCTTTTGCAACCTCCCTGAGTAGCAAAGACTACAAGTTACACAGAATACATCAGCCAGACTGTTAACTAGAGCAAAAAAAGAGAAGTTACATACAATCATAATTTAGCCTCTTTGTATTAGCTTCCAGTTGATATATTTAAAGAGGTTCATGTTTTTTTCACCCTTGGCCTGCATGCAAGTCTTTTTTATTTTATTTACCTGCCTTGATACTCTTTTGAGCCACAACGTAATTAGGCAGATGAAAAAATCCAGCCATTGTCTCTGAAATTAACTGTTGTTTTTTTTTATCATCACATTTAATTTGATAATAATAATAATGGATTTTATTTATATAGCACACTTTAAAATACAAAGAAATCTCAAGGTGCTGCACAGGGTAGAACAATCACAATAATCAAATATAATAATAAAACGCTAAAAACAAACAAAAAATAAAATAAGAATTTAAATAAATTAATTAATTTAATCATAATGAAATCTAAGAATATCTATTAAAACTGAACAACCACCCAAACACAAGCAATCTAAATTACCAAGACCTTAGGGGAAGGCAGAGAGGAACAGGTGAGTTTTAAGATTTGATTTAAAAGCGGTGAGGGAGTCTAAGGCCCTGATCTTCTCCGGGAGCTTATTCCACAGGCCTGGCCCCAGTGAAGAGAAGGCACAATCTCCCATGGTAGCCAGCTTTGTCCGGGGAACCGCAAGGATGTTGGAGTTTCCTGACCTAAGTGTCTTGGATGTGGATTGAGGGGTGAGGAGGTCCAGGAGGTAGGTTGGACCGGTACAGCTTATGGCCTTGAATACTAGGAGAAGTACTTTGAAAGTGATGCGTTGTTTTATGGGAAGCCAGTGGAGGGAGTGGAGGACTGGGGTGATGTGTTCTGATTTCCGTGTCCTGGTCAGAACCAGAAAGCACTTTGTTAAATGTGCAGGGCCTTTCATGAAACTGAAGAAGGAAAAGAAAGGTGACGTAACTACCCTTATAGAAGACAGCTGCATCTATGGGAGTTGGAATCCCCGGCCAGTGTGGCTGATCCTTCCATCGTCATCTGCTCCTCATTGAACCTATATATTGTACACTGAGAAAACATGGTAATGCTTTGTCTCTATGTTTTTCTGTTACATTTACATTACATTACATTACAGTCATTTAGCAGACGCTTTTATCCAAAGCGACTCACAGGAAGTGTATTCAACATAGGTATTCAAGAGAACTACTAGTCACCAGGAGTCATAAGTGCATCTCCTTTCTTAAACAAGCATCTTAAAGCATAAACCAGAGCAAAAGTATAGTGCAGAAGCAAATTACTACGAAAACAATAATTGCAACAAACTAATACGAATACAATAGGTGCTACAAACTAATACGAATGTTACGATCGTACATGGTAAACCAAAGGGTCTGCTGTGTCTAATAAAACCAGTCAAAAGTCAAAAACACATATTGGATGAGAAATAACAAAGCCAGTGACAGACTAAATCTCTTATGTATTCTTTTTGGATTGAAAATAGTTAAAACCACTTAAATGAGAAAACACTCAGTCAGGCATCAACAGAATGCCTCAAAAGATAGTGAAAATATGCCAGAAGATTTAAAATAAAGGTAACATCCAAGCCTGTAAGATCTTAAATTTGAAAAGGAAGCTGTGACTGTGGTTTAACGCACGACTTCACTGTAATTGGACACATTCCAACAGAATAATGATGAAACATTAGAAAGATTATGTTCTGCTTTTTAGCTTTGGAGGCTGGTTCCCACACACACTACTGTGGGAACAAAAACATCAAACCATCTACAAAAAAGTATTGTTTGTTTACAAATGGTAACCATGTGCATGTAACTAAACTGTCCAGGACTCGGTTTGAGGCCTCGGCCCTCTCCTGTGTGGAGATTGCATGTTCTCCCCGTGTTGACGTTGGGTTTTCTCCGGGTACTCCGGTTTCCTCCCACATACCACAGACACGCAGCCCAAATATCTTAATTGCCCCCACAAATCTGCATCTTGTCTATACTTCAATAATTGCTAATAAAAATCCGATAAATCTGATTAATGGTTGTAACATCTCTTTTGTCCCAATTTACTATCAGAGGTAGAATGAGAGTCAAAGTCAGAGCACTGAAAGGTTTATGTTGAAGGTAAAAGAGTCAAATTTAATTCAACCTCTAAATGGTGCACTCCTTATCACATTGTGACATATACACACATCATTTGTTACAGCCTCTAGAGACTACTCTATATTATTTAATTGTCTTCCATGCTTTAAGGTTTTAAAAAATCCCCTTTACAAATAGATTTGATATTTTGTGTGAAGGGTTTGGAAAAAAAAGTCACATTTTGTAAATGGAGAAAAAAGAGCTGAACAACGGTCCAACCAGACTGACAATTGAACCAGTCATTAGTTAAAGAAACTGAAAGCTTAGTATCAAAATGTGTGCAGATTTAAATTGAAACAGGTTCCTCTGTCAGTGTCAAGTGTGTGTTGAATATCATGAGTGTTGCTTTAGCAAAGTTCTTAAAACTTCACAATAGAATTAGAAGGTTAATGTAGGGTCAGCAATATGTACATGGGATCCCAGAAATATCAGCTGAACATACTATGGACTGACAAATGAGTTTAAATCTCTTCAATCTAACCACTGACTGCTGAGGGTCTAAAAATATGTATTTAGAACCCAAAAGCACGGTTGTGGTTGATAATGTTCTGGGATCACTTGTGGTTTTCTGGACTGGAAACGAAATTCAAAATCGAAGGGTAATTGGTTCCAACAGCTTTCTTCACTGGCATGTAACACTGTGGGTCATCATCCAGATGCACGCATTTAATTCTTCTTCTTCAAAACTATTTGAAATGTAAATAAAACTTTAGGTGTCTGAATGCTACTCTTTTTGTCTCATTATTGAAGTAGAAAAACAATATTAAAACTGGTGATTCCAAATGTTTTAAAGGCACTACACGTACATTTAAACCTATTATGCTTTTTTTCTGTGCATATTTTTATCTCAAGTTAATGTTACATCATGTTAACAAGCAGTTTAGAAAATAGGATGAACATTTAACCTTCCTGTTATGTTGGGGGTCAAATTGACCTTTTTCAAAGTTTGAAAATCTAGAAAAAATATTTTAAAGTACTTTTTCAGTATGATACTTCTTCTACTTGCCTTAATTAGTGTAATCAACGTTAAAAAATGTAAATGGTACAGATCAATTTGACCCGGCAGTGAAAGTGGAGGCTATAAGAATCAGAAGTGTCAAGTTTAATAATAATAATAATAATAATAATCAATCCTTTATTAGTCCCACAATGGGGAAATTATTTCTCTGCATTTAACCCATCCCGGAGGAGCAGTGGGCTGCAATGAAGCGCCCGGGGAGCAACTTGGGGTTAGGTGTCTCGCTCAAGGACACCTCGGCATGTTGCCGGTAGAGGGGCTTGAACCACCAACCTTGTGGTTACGGGACAAGCGCTCTACCTCATGTGCCACAGCCGCCCCGTTTAGACCGTTGCATGATAGACCAGCACCACCTCTTTGCTCTCTATTGTCTGTTTAGGCTGCTATCTATCTGTTTGACATTGTTTCTCATCATGAGCACCACCTGAAGGATACCTGCCCTCATACTTTAAATGGAGTTTGTCATGGCTCAATCTGACAGTCTTGGAGCAGCGGGTAGGTTGACAGTAGCATGACACCATCCGTCAACAATAAGCTGAATATCGTCACCTGGTCCCAGAGCTTCTGTTAGATGGAGCCCAGCTCAAGGCCCATTCATGCATTCACATCCAGTGGTTAACACTTTATTTTAAAATCACCCTCTTATAGTGTTTTTCTTGTGGCGCACTTGTGGGTGATGATAAATGCAAAAATGAAAAATATTGTACTTTTGGACTGACATTGTAAAAGTAATAATACCATTTCCTATTAGTAATGTGCTATATATCTTCATTACTGCTAAAAGTAATATATACTGTAACCTAAACAAGTATAGAGCATAGAAGTATACAACCTCCAGCTCTACTACTACTACTAATATTAATAATAATGAACTAAAAATAATAATTATGTAATTATTCAAATTCAACTTTCCTCTGGGCAACACGTGGATTCTATTCAAGCCTGTATTTTGAATAAGAACATCTCACACTACATTTTTTTTGTTTTATTGTTTAGCAATAGATACCGTTTATTACACTGTTTAGGCACATAAATAGCGGTGAATACAAACAACAAACACAACATCCACAACTGCCTTAAATTCCCAACTGCATATATATATATATATATATATATATATGTATATATATATATATAAACTTGACTGATGTGGAATCATGTGTGCTGAGACAAACAGTGCTTATACATCATTTCCAGCATGTAGAAGCATGAAGTGGGCATGAAGGGTTATAAAGAACAAGCAGCAGCATTAGGGAACCTTTTGTAGCAGTCAGTGGTGGCGCTGCAGACACTGTGAAAACTAGCAGTTTGGTTTCACCTGACAGACGAATGGGAAGCGCATGCTGCAGCCATGATTGGACCAGCCCTTGGACTCTACAAAAACATCAACATCAGCATCATCAGCTTTGGCAACAAAATGACATCAATCAAGTTTGATGGTAGAAAAGGGCCTGATGCCCCTGTCTCTGTGCCACACCGTATATTCAAAGCTTTTCTATTCTTACCCTGAGAGTTGAGCTGGAGGCACTGGTAAATGTTAGTGGAGCTCCCTGTTTCCCAGTTGTGATAGTTAAACACTGAGCCATCTTCCCATCTCCAGTCATCCTAGAGGAAATAACATTACAGTCCCCGTCAGTTTGTGCCCAGTGTCTCTTCATGTACACGTTTAGTTTAAAGCATGTTTGTAAAGGATTTGATATTTTCAGACTAAAAAAAAAGGCTGCATCGATTTCCACTTTTCAGCTTACAAATAAAAGGTAATGCCAACTATCATTATGTTCTACAAAACTAATCTAAATCCAAACCCTCCTCATGGATGGACCGAATATGTGCTGAAAAGAAATGAACAAACTATGTTAATCTGCTTTTATTCCTATTTGAAGATTAGTTTAAACAGTAATAAAGCTTTAAATGCGTTGCAGTTTAGAAACCTCTCAGAGAGAACAAAAGATTTTCTTTAATAAAATATGTTTAAATGTTTGAACAAACCTCAAAGTAGTATCCTCCAATCCAGGCTAGAGTGTGACCCCCAGTCTTGACCATTCGCTGGAGGAAATTATACTCCCAGATGTTGTGGACTGAGGCCAGACTGCCATCGTAGCTCGCACAGAACCTCTGCAGGACGAGCAACATTTCATAACTAATTCTAAGAAAGGGCTCCAAACATTTTATTCTCCTTCTTTAAGAATGTTATTACCTCTGCGTCTTTCCAGGTATCAACGTGGTTGCCTAAGTAGTAGCAGTTACCATGGAAACTAAGCCAACCATCAAGGCAGAAACTAAAACGTGCTGGAACGAAGAGGAAAAAAAAGAATAATTAAATCAATTACAAAAAAAAATCTTTTTTTTATTCATTATGTGAGTTTTTTAGGGAATTTATTCAGTATCTCAGGACAGGAATGAATTTATCTCATCTCTCTCCAGCAGCAGCCTCATGTGTAACTGTGATCGTGTGTCGTGTGATTTTCTTACCTTCAGGAACAGCAGCAACATCGGCATCCGAACCTGTAAAACCCAACGACAAGGCTGTAAGTTCAACTGATTCATGTATTCTTTGTGTGGGATTCATAGTATTTTCTCTTTAGTCAAAGCTTCATTGAACGTATCATGAATTGTATCGTTTGCATGTCAGTTTACTGTGCAACTTGTAAGAATCTCTAAATATGGCAGCATTGATACATAATAAAGAGCAGCATATTGCTTTATTGCTACATATTTCTAACTTAAAGGAAGCGATGAATTATGTTAGGATGTACAGTAGAACTGTTCCCTTTGCTGATTAACCAACTTCCTCGTTTTCCTTCAGCTCAAACCAATGATATTGTCTGTTCAGTATTTGTGAAGGGACTTTACATTAATGATTCAAATGAAAAACACCCGATGATACAAGATGCTTCATACAGCAACAACACATGGTGGTCTGTATTCTGACTGATCAACTTGAATGACCTGCTCGTGGTGTCGGATTGTTGTCATGTTGTACTGCAGCAGCCTCAGCTGGATCAACTAAGGGAGAAAAACAGAAAGATAGTCAAAGTAGATCCTGTTTTGTTTTTTTACAAATACATAGTTATGTACAAAACAAGTACCAATAAGTTAGGGACAAAGACTGTGTCTCACAGATTCTATATTCCTGTCCTAACTACAGTCTCAACCCCCCCCTCTCCTACTACGAGATTAATAGTCCATGTTAGTTTTAGTCATATCTACTAAAATATGAGTCATACTAATAGATAAAGCTAAATTAGATGACTCCATTAACACTGGTCACAAACCCTCATACCATCACTGGTCCCACATTTCTTATATATCATCTACATTTCGCAACTGTTTAAAATGTGTTATTGAAATGGTTCAAGTATTTGATCAGTATTGTGTCTCACCTGTTGCAGCTCTGATGGACGAAGCAACACAGAGGATTACAGCGAGGATCAGTAGAATCTTCATGACGAAAGCTAATGAACGTCTGGAAGGAGGCGGATGCTCTGAAAAGTGGAAGCATTGAAGTGGTAAGAGAAAGACATGAATGCATTAAAAAGCACCATCGAAGCATGTTGACTTACAGAGAGAACCAGCAGTCAGGTAAATGTAAAGTGTTCTTCAGGTAGCAGCAGGTTAAGTGATGACGGGAGGCTCTCTGATCTTTATATACTCACTGAATAACATTGAGTCGTTTCCTTCTTGTGACAGAGTTGACAATAAAACGTGTGGACTTTGCCTCCTGTGTCGGTATGGAGTTGTGTTGCAGGAAGACGGAACTGTTTTCCCATCACTTCCCACAAAGATGACTGAATAATGACATGAGTCAAACCTATGGGCCAACAAAGTGGTGACATTTCCCAGAGATCACATATCTACTGTTTTACTCTGCTGCCTTTAATAAAAACATAAATAAGATAAGATAAGATCATCCTTTATTAGTCCTGCAGCGGGGAAGTTTGCAGGATTACAGCAGCAGAGAGGATAGTGCAAACAAGAGACATAATAAAAAAATCTGTTTTTTGGTATGTGTGGTCTGCTGGGAGCAGAGCTGGTTGTGCAGCCTGACAGCAGCAGGAAGGAAGGACCTGCGGTACCTCTCCTTCACACACCGGGGGTGAAGCAGCCGGTGTGTGAAGGAGCTGCACAGAGCTGCCAGAGTGTCCTGCATGGGGGGGGGGGAGATGTTGTCCATCAGGGATGACAACATCATTCTCCTGTCTCCCACCACTGTATCTACTGGATATCCCAGGACACAGCTGGCCTTCCTGAAATCTCCAATCTTCTGAAATATCAATGGATGTGCAGTCATGATTGACTATAACTAAAAAATGAGACACAAATTAAGAACACAGAGGTGTCAATTCAGTTATGTTACACATAAACATGAAGAATATGATTTCATTAGCTGTCAGTGACTGACCCCTATAAACGTTAACAAAACAAAGGCAATTTTGAAAAGGTTTTTCTCCGAAATGGCAGTTTTCTCAATTTTCTAACTTAAACACACATTTCTGACCAGTTGTAATGTAGCTTGGTATCATAGTTGATGAGAGGTAATGAGTGAAGAGTGAAGTCCAGCCAGCAAGAGTGTAATTTAGACAAAAATACAAATTGTGCCAAGAGTTGGAGAGTATTAAAGTATATTGAAGCCAGTAACCGAAGTACAATTGGTGACACATTCTGTTCAAGTTATTACATACCTCTGGCAGGGTGTTAATATATGTACAGCCATGCTAACACCCTGGACCAAGTAGAAGTTAGCTAAATGAATACTGTGGATTTATAAGCTACACAATTGTATCATAGTAACCACTGATGCTAGCTAATTATTTTATGCTCTTTGCTCCAAGTGGCAGCGAATTAAGATATTTTACAGCAACATCTCAATTGGCTGAAATATTTGAATATTGATACTAGTACACATCCTTGTTATTCTTCATACAGCAGCAAAGGAGATCAGAGTAGCAAAGAGGTGCTACACTGAAAAGTTGGTAAGCAGGTTTTCAGCCAACGACCCTGAGTCAGTGTGGCTGTAGGAGCTCACCAACTTCAGGAGATCATCCCCCAACACTGTGGAGAGTCGTCAACTGGCTAATGACCTGAGTATGTTCTACTGCAGGTTTGACAAGCCAACCTTCACAACCCCCCCAACTGCTCTGAGATCAGTCAACCACCTACACCCCCTGCCATCTCCTCACCTCTCCCATCCAACCCCCCGCCTGCAATGAGGTAAAATCAGCAGACAACAAATATGCATGTAAACACATGCACAAAGACAATTTAATGTTTAATGAAAGGAGCCCAGTGGCTCAGAGCAGAAACAACATGGTAACAGTCATGAAAATAGCTACAAAGTTAGCCAAACCAAAGTGGATAGTGGCAGTAACATTACAGCTTGCAATCACAAACCTACCTCCTCACTTGAACACTATTCACGATGGACATATTCAGTCCTCATATTCTACACAGTGTTAGCAGCGGGGCTAAGGCTGATTAACAGAGCCATTAGAACACAATAATGTTAGTTACCAACGTTAGCTGAGGCTACAGCTGAGCACTGTGTTAACATTTGAACCCCGGCTAGTAACGTTAGCTACCTTTGTTGTGTTGAACGTTAATCATCCACAAATAATAAATATATTTACAGGTTGTGATCCTGAACCGCCATCATCTTTCAGCAGTAAGCGTTTCGAAAATCCAGCCGCGAACTGTGTCCAGTTTTAAAAGTTGTCCTCGGTGAAATGCATTAAAAAATTGTGTTTAGCCACTTATTCTTCAAGTCATCTTCCTTTGGGAGTTTATACACAGAGCATTTCCTTTCTCAGAGCAGAATACAGTGTCTCTTTGACATAACGGCAGCTAAAAAACTCTTCCTCCGGAGCTCCAGCTCTGTTTCTCTCTGTAGCTTTGTTTTAGGGCGGGCCAAACTAGCCGGAGGTTTATGCAAATTCATTCCGTAACATTATGATCCCATAAAGTTACGGAAGTGAAGGAGAGAATTCAATAGAGCTGTTTCAGGAGCTTCTGAGGGGGAGGGTAACTCCTTTTAGGAGTGGACTTCAGGTTTTACACTCTACGGACCTTTTACATGTACAAAAATATATATAACATACTAAAGGAGAGGGGAAAAGTGGAAAAGCATAATAGGGCCACTTTAACATAAATCTTTAGCTGTGCAGGATTGTGCATGTGCGTCTGGCTGGGTTGATCTTATATTTACTGCTTTCTTTTGGATTTTAGATGCCATTAGTTCATGTTAGTCATAAATAATAAGTGAAGGTTCCCACACTGTCCCAGCCTTGTAAATTACGCATATTGGAGAGGTCTGACTGTGTACCCATGCCAAAATTATCATATCAGAACAAAATCCCATACACTCGTCTCCAATAAGATATAGATTATTGGCTGATTAATTGAATTATCCCACCACTATATCCGGCATGAATATAGTTTGAAACAAGTGGTGTGTCTGTTTCTTTCTTTTTGAGACTATAAATATCTTCAGAACACCTGTTAATTTTTTTAGTTTTTTTTAATTATCGTTTTTTAATGTGATAGAATTCGCCAATTCCTATTATTCCTATAATTGTTAGTAGATGCCGATTACAAATGTCAAAGAATTAGGTAATTTACTGTTCCCTGAAAACACACTTTCATACAAGCTTAGTTGTATAAGAATTATTAATTAATAAATTATTGAAAAGGAAAAAATCAAGGTTTCAACGTGGGTAAAATTGTTCAACTTTCTGGTGACTGTGTTTTGTATCATCATATGGATCCCTTTATAAGACAGCTAAAATCCCATTGTTGGCGTAACCAGATTGTATCCAGGAAATATAAGGAATCTATTTGAGCTTTCTTATCAAATTCCCATTTTTAATTATGTGCAATGTGGGAACAAGAACAGAAACACAATTTAACATTTTTAATGTTTTTTAATTCTTTACATTTCTCCACAACAAAACAAAGCAACATTGCATATCAAGTCAGGAATACCCAAAAATGGGAATACTTTGAGAAAAGTTATTTACATTGGACAATTATTTTTTAAATATATACTTCCTGATCATTTGGTTTCTTCTTAGATTTCATTTTGTTTTTATGATTTCTTGACAATACTTTGATAAAGCTCCCTCTTTATCATCAACATAAGAAATGATACTGCTGTGCCCAGAATCAACTTGGTCACCACTGATAAACATCAAAATAATAACACTCAGTAGGTGGACACAAGACAAGCAGCACCTCAACATTGTGATGCCATACAATATATACTTCTTCTCTGAAGCCTATCATATCAATGCAGAATAATTAAGAGGCCAATGTTTCTGTAATAGATTTCATTATATTTTAAGGTGCACCTGCTGCATATTCTGTCTAGCCTGTCTATAAACAGCTTTCAGATGAGCAGCATGTCACAAAAAAACAGATTCTTCAACAATTATTTGTGTGAGTGCTCCTTTAAATGAAGGCACTTAAACATCAGCATATTTCACGTTAAAGAGGTCAAACCAAGGCACTTCCAAAGCATGCACAGTATGTAACACATATTTTACATATCGTTAAAGCTTCTCATTAAACTATTGTCACATTTCTTGTATTAATACTGTACAAGCTTTCTGTTCACAGATTTTATTGGAAGCCATGTTGTACTCTCAGCCTGAAGGCATTCACAGCGAAACAGTTACACTTTATTTCTCTTATATGAACTCCTTAACTGTGCCTGCACAGGCCAGGAGAAGGTGGGTGTTGGGAGGAGGGGTGGCCCAATCCTTCAGCTTTCTGAGTCTCTGTCATTTTATCCTGAGGTTTTAAACTTTTAAAGTGTTTAAATTGGTTGTTGTTGTTTTTTTTAAATAGAGTCAACTCATTAAAGAAATGCATGACCCCCAAAATGACAATTAGTTTTTCTTGCATGCCTCCACGGTTGGGCACATGCATCTACGCTAAAAGCTTTCTATTTAAAACACTTCCTCATAAACAGGCTCACGCTTTTGCAGACGCTCTACTCGTCTGTATGATGATGCACGTGTTGTGAGGTAGTGAGCATATGACTAGATAAATGAGACTTTAACTATACTGCACCAGTTGTGTGAGAGTTTGTAAACTGATGTTGTGGCATCGTTTTGCTCTTGTTTTTTTACATTCAAAATAATTAATCAAGACTTTTTTGATTCTCTGTTCGCCATGAAGACATGAGAGAAAAACAAAGTTAAGTGAGTGCAATAAGAGTCAACCACAACATTGATGTTGTAGCTGGACAGCTACACAATGAGCTGAAACTAAAAAAGCTCTGTAGCCAAGGGGAGCAGCAGATTCACCTGATAATTCTCTGTAGCTTCGTCTCTATTAGTGACCCCTCTCACATTGTTACAATGTTTTCACATAATCATTTCCTACATTGTTTTCAGAAATATATCAATTATAGCTGCTACAGGGAATTATTGTATTGTATTGTTTAGTACCTTGTGATTACCAATAACCATGGATACACAATTAAATAAACAGGACCAAAATGGGCATTAAAGTTGGACAAAAAAACAGTAAGCCTCCTGGATAACTGTAATATCATTAGATATACTGGCCCAACCCTTGTTATCAGAAAAAACAAAGAATAATAACTTAATTTGTGTTGCCAGGTGGATGTTTTACATTTTAGACACGGTCACACTGGTAGAAGGAGGTTCTTTATGCTAAGATAAGCTAATCAGCTAACTACAAATACTAACTACAAAAAAAAAAAACACAGACATGAGAGTGGCATAAGTCTTCTCTTCAACTATTTGTTTAGTACCCACCAGGGGATAAAATACTATAATAATACAATACTACCTGCATGTTATGTGTGCTACATTCAACAAGTACACACTCAGAAAGGATGTGTCAATATTCTACACCCTTCTTGTGTTATTATAATTTCAACATATGTTGTGTTGAAATATCCAATGTTTGTGTTAAAATAATACAAATATTTCACAGGAGTGACCAACACAACATGTGTTAAATTATTGTCCAATCACGTTTCGCACTGCAGTTCCTACGTCATCATCCAAATAGAAACTCGCCCCAGAGTCAATTATTTTTTACTCCTCCACTCCAGTCCAGTAGGTGGTGGTAATGCACCGATAAAGTGGTTTGTCAACCTCCATTAACATGATGTGTTATTTCTAACATGTGTTATTTCTAACACATCTGTTTTGAGAGTGTAGCTACTTTAACAGTAGAAACTATGTACTGCCATATACAGTATGTATGCTATGTGAGGTATGGAAGCACAGGGTGGCTGTGGTTTCTTAAGGCACATGATCTTAACATAACAACTTAAAGTCAGACTATGTAACTGTTGTGGAACAGTAGCCACTGTTGTCACAAGTGGCAATTGATGGATCCTATGACCCGCCCACCTTTTCTGACTTGCAACAGTAACTTATACTGTTGCAAGTCAGAAAAGCCGAGGCCCTGGTGCTTTTTTGACAACAGCTGCGAGACGGCACTGCGGTAGGGTGCCAGCATTTTGGTCTGTGTCTGTGGTCATAACTGTATAAAGAAGAAAAAGGGTATTTTTTTAAGGTACATCAACTTCCCAGTGCAAACACTTAAATGGCCGTCCTGCACGCTCATATGACTCATCCGGTCCTGCCGGCTCCTTGCTCCGGTATGTGGCTGTAATAATGTATATATTGGCTGAACTGTAAAGCCTGTACAACGATGGATGTATTAACGTCAGCCATGTAAATAGTAACCTAGTAGCATAACATAAACTGCATTTAACGCAGTATTAATTGTAGGTAATTTAATAACATGCAGGCCAAAGCAAGGCCACAACCTGTTATGTACATCCATGGTCTGTTGTCTGTTGTACATCTATGCTGGAAATCTTTGACATGGAAAAGTTTGAGATTGTTCCAAAGGTTCTGGATTTTTTGTTTATGCAGGGAAAAGTTCAATAGATAAATACTAATGATAGTATGCATATTTATAGTATTTATAATTTTTCGCAATAGATGGTTTCTTTATATACATTAAATATATGAAAAATAATACTCTGTAGGTGGAAGTTTAACTGTTCTTCGATATACTGTATTCGCTTTCAGTCAAAAATGTGGGAGGAGTAGCTGTGCTAATGCGAGCTGATGTTGCAATGAAACAATAAGCTTTCACTTCTTATCAATATCAGTTATTTGATGCTAGTTCGGTGTCACATGGTGCCGCAGTTTGTATACATTTCTGGGCGCCAGGCAAAAAAGCTTCAAGAAGTTGACAGCAAGGCCTACGGTATGGAATGAATTACGTATTCACAATGATAAATTTGACTCAGCTGATATTTTAACCATTGGGATGCAAGACGTCATGTATATCAAAATAAATAACAACAAAAATGACTTGGGGGGGGGGTCACACAGCAAAATAATACAAACAAAGAAACCTTGGACTCACATCCTTAGAGACCACCAACTCCAACGCAAAATGAAAGTTTCTCATAGTGACCGTGGACAGTGTAAGTGGCTTTGTGATCATAGAACAATCTCTAGCTAACGTTTGTAACAGTGGCTGAGCGAGCAAAGCTACTGTTCTTACTGGATCAAGTAAGGTGGTAGGAACAAAACCCCTGAGTGTATAGAACTGAGCAAAAGTGTGTTTCAATATTTATGAATTCAGCCTTCCATTCATGTATTTCTTACATAGTCTCTTTTAAACATCTTGTTATCTTGAGATAAACTTTTTTTTTCAGGTGATCATAATGTCAAAATAAATTCTGGATAACTAATTACTTTTTGTCATATACAGCAAATTCACCTTGAAGGGCAGGTTCACAATTTTACATTACTTGTCTGCCTAAAAATCATAATAGAGAAGTGCCCATATGAACACTGTAACTATTGCTGTAACCATTCCTCCTGTTCATACTGAGATCTTCTTCTAATGCACTTTTAATGTATGTGATGGGGAGAAGATCATAGCCCTCCTTCTATGCTACGCTAAATGTATTAAAAAGTTTATCTGAAGCTAATTTAAAGTTTCAACAGTCCAAAGCATGTGAATATTTTCCAAAGTTACAATCTGTTTAGTACTTGATTCCCTCTCTTTGTTACTGTGCCTACCATGCAGCTAAACAGGGAAACAGTTCAGGAAAACACAAAGGGGTATTTTATTATAAAACAAGTGTGCAAATATCCACTTGATTTCTCTCAGACTGTCGAAGCCTCATTTTAACTAAATAAACTGTTTCGTCCAAAGCAGGGAATGTGGATTTTGTTCCCCATAACTTCCAGAGAAAAAGTATTAACCACTATAAACATGAAGATTGATTACAGCAAGCAAAACCTACTTCAGTATACACATGTGCAATTGTGTCAATTGTGAAGCTATTCTTTAAGTTGACATTAAAAACATGTCTAAATTATTTTGCTATGTCAAGATGACAGATAGTGGTCCTAACTGTGACATACATTATGTGTTATATATATATAAATAGTAATCTATGTTGTGTTTTCAGCTGTGAAACAGTTCATTATCCAAATGCATGGAGCAGTTTCACTCTTTTTACACAAAACATTTCAGTTTAGCACTCTAGCTTTTGGATTTGGGAGAGAGTTGCTCATGTCTGCTAATATTTATAGACTGTTAGAAAATGGCATGTATGTGTTCCCCTTTAACACAAGCAAGTTTCAAGGCCCATTCAATAATCAAAAAAGTGAAGTTACACTTTGAAAAATGGAAACACTCTAATAGAGCTAGAAAAGGATAAAACATGCAGAAACATGATATGGTCCTTGCATTTTTATGTTCTTTTTTGTCACTTAATGCTTGGGTCAAGGGTTATGGGCCTGGAAACTTTCCCAGCATGCAATTCACTGGTCCATCACTGAGCCACCTTTAAATGTCATTTTTAAATGATCTCATGATGGCATCTAGTGAAAAGTCAAAGAGCATTTTCTAAAGAAGAAGCCTGATGTTAGGGTTACGGATGTAACTTGCTGTTCCATCGTTAACTTTGGGGAAATGTGTTACTACTGTTTGATATACGTAATCTTGTGTTTTGTTGGTTTTAAAGAAAGATAAAGAGGCCTTTGCTTTATTTGTCAGATTTTTTTGTATAATTTAGATTTTGCTAGATGTCATAGTTTTTTTAACCCAGAGAGAGGTTACATCCTCAGAATATTAAACTACTAAACAGTGTAATAAAATTGATCATTCTCTCTTGTCAATTACCTTAAACAGTATGCCCATTTGGTGAGTATCCATTAGCCGCATGCCCTTTGGCTTGGCTTTTAGCAGTATCACTGTCTGATTGGGTTAGAGGAGCATTCTCTTTGTCTGATAGGCTGGGAGCCAACCTCTCACGCTCTGCCTTTGCCCTGATCAGGTTTCTACGGTGATAGAACAGATACCCTGGCAACAGGAAGCCAGCCAGTGAGAAGATCAGAAGGCCCAAATTGATCTGTTGCAAGGAGAGACATGTCAGTGCATGTTATAAAACCTGTATATGCATCCTGATTGTGTGTCTGTGTGTGTGTGTGTGTGTGTGTGTGTGTGTGTGTGTGTGTGTGTGTGTGTGTGTGTGTGTGTGTGTGTGTGTGTGTGTGTGTGTGTGTGTGCCTACCCAGTAAGGATCTCCACTCAGGGGTCCCAGCATGAGAATGAACAGTGGCTGTTGAAGCAAGGCGAAAGCAGCACTGACCATTGACTGCATGCCTGTCAGTGTTCCAAAGTGGTTGGCTGGATACCTAAAGCGGGGGACGGGGGGACGGGGGACGGGGGGGGGGGGGATGGAAATGATCCACAATCATCAGATTAAAATCAAAGAGAGACAATGTCTTTTCATTGTCTAAAATCACAGTTAAAATATTCTAAAACTAGCAAAATAGGAGTACCAAGTACCAATACAACACATTTACTCAAGTACTGTATTTAATCAAACATTTGAGGTACTATTACTTTAGTTGAGTATTTAAATTTATTGGCTACTTCATACTTCTACTCCTCTACACCTCAGGGAGAGGCAAATATTGTACGTTTCCCTCTACTACATTTATAGTTGGTGTGAATGTTGGAAAGCATTTACCCAAAACCACCATTACTAATCTTCTACATGCCTTTTGAAAATAATTTAACAATAAACACCTTGGTGTCCACCAACAATATCGTTTTAAACCAAGCCACTGGTAAAAATAACCAGATTTAAGATGGAGTAGCAGCAGGACAACACGGTAAAGTTTGGCAAAAATAGCTGCCCAAACTGAAAGCAAATACAGACGGGGAATCAGGCAGTTTAAAGGGAAGTTGTGGAGGACGGTTATGTTCTCAGTGGGTTTATTTTATGTGTTGTGTGAAATTTTAAATTTGTGTTTGCATCTGTCCAAAGTAGTTGTTCCACCACACCAGTGTATAGGGCTGAGTGGGATGGCAGTCAGGTGGTAATTCTTTGTTGGTTTCTTCACATTTCATTTCTAATATAAAGATGCCGGTGGTGTTACTCACACAGCAGCATAGAGTCCTCCACAGCAGGAGTGGATAAATCCTCTCACTATGGTATGCAGAACAAACGACACCAACTAATAGAGAAGGAAAGACAAAGAACAGATTATTAATGATCATAAAACGTTTCACTTTGTGTTTACTTGTCTGTGTGTCAATTGAAAGTCATTGCTTCTGTTTAGTATAATATGTAAAATAGGTTGTATTCCTGTACAGTATTGTTCTAACCTGTATAGGCAAGTTGTCAATCATGGATATTATTCCAAAGGTGACCAATAGGAGGTTGGTGAAGATGAAAGCTCTCATGGCATTGGTCAGTTTCTGGATCTTTCTGTCTCTCTTTGGGGGATCTGATTGGCTGAACGGGACAAACGTCAAAAGAGGCTGACAGCTAAGAGGAGCGGATACAGAGTATGAAACTGTCGCTTTGGTCTTTTACAGTGTGGGCAAGGAAATCATCACTTCAGGGCCAGAAAGAGCATCAACGCAAAACTATTTTAATGTGCATACAAAATGTGAGAGAAACCTTCTAGGACTAATGTATGAAAGCAATGTATAAATGTAGCAACATGATGTCTAAATCTAAAAAGCAGCCCTGAACCCTCTTCATACCTTTTCTCTGTTTGTGTGTTGGCATTTTCCTCCTCACACTCCTTCAACCTCCAGTCCATGATGTAGCCAATCATAGGACAAGTCAGTAGACACAGCAGCTGCATCGAACCGAAGATAGATGAGTAGAAACCCACTGAGGAGGACACGCCGAGATAGAGTGAAGTCCAGGAGACAGATCGAAGCCACTGTTGCCAGTGTTTCAATAATCATTTATTTTATCCAATATTGTAACTGCTCCCTCAAAGGCCTGATATGAATACATTTCTGAGTATAGTGACGAAGACATTAAAGATGTCAAGTAAACACAAAATCAAACTAGAAACATCAGTCTAAACATTGTAGTAACTCCACTGAGCCTTTTAAACTCTTACCTTGTTCCTCCACCTCATTCTGCAGCTCTTCTGAGGCTGAAACAACAACAGCATTCAGTCAGCGATCACCCCAGCTGGTTTGGCTCAGGCTGTTCTCAGTCATTGTTCATACCTACCAATTGTAAATCATTGTTTTTTTGTATATAATCCATGTAATAGTGAGCCAGGCCGTGCAGGTCTCCCACTAAGGAAGTCAGGTGATGTGGTATAAAGATTGTGGTTGTTAGATATGATTAAGTCAGTGTGAAATGTTTCGTCACCTAAACATTTTTTTAATTGTTGACAAGGGAAACCAGACAATGTCCATGTTCTTGTCATTGTTTTGTTCAGTGATAAAAAAGTTTTTCCCATCTATTTAAAAATATTCATGTAGTTTATCATTCTTACGGTTGGGGTTGCCGTGGTCGACCAGGAACTCCAGCATCTTGTTCATGGCACCCATGAAGAAGATCAGCCTCAGCTGGGTCATTGCCATGGTGATGAGACTCCACAGGAAGATGGGAGAGCACACAGAATGACAGAGTGGCACCGAGCCTGAAGAAGAAGAGACAGAGATAAGGTGTAGGGAGTACTACTCATGGAGTCACAGTTTCCATCCAATGGTTACATTTCATACTCATGGCACTTATGTAACTAACCCTGGAGTTGGCGTTATATTATTAACATGCTAAACTTCAGAGGTTAATGGAGATAGCTGATCAGTGTCCTAATGTTCAGACTACCAGTGGTGCGAGGAACCAGTCTGGCGAACCGGCATGGTTATGTCTGATTTCACCAGAAAACGACCCGTTGGCACAGATGAAAAGCATTAAGATTAGCCAATAATATATCTGATGGTCTCATTTACTGATGTAGGTCATAAGGAGGCATCTGTAGTACATTGTTTAACAACCAAGAGAAAGCTCCTAGCTCGTGTCTGATATTGACGCACAAGGCTCCCTTTATGAGACACACCGGGCTTTAAAGTACCTCTACTTTACCACCAGTACCTCTAAAGCTCATGACACATTGTAAGTAGTTTGTTTAATTCTTATTCAGAGAGCCCTGTAAGCTGTTTAGCCCATTTGCCAGCCTGTATGCTAAGCTACGCTATGCATGACAGCAGTGTCAATCCTCTCATCTATGTCCCAGCTAAAAGCAGATAAAAGTATTTCCCAAAATGTCAAACTATTCTTTTAATTTTGTTCTACCTGGAAGACACAAGTGTTTGTGACCTTACTGTAATCCAAATAAACTGCAGTGTAATAGTTCTAATATAAGATAATAACATCATCAGTCAAACTATAATCAGTTTGGTTATAGATACTTTTTTAATTGGTTCAACTCATCCATTTCCAGTAGGCCGTTCAATGTAGATAAGGTAAAAAAAAAATGTATAAGTAGCAGTTGTAAATTAAATAAAAGGTGAATTCCACCAATTTGACTCGTCATGGTATGTTGGCCTCTTCTGCATCAATTTTGACCATTATTTTAAACAATCTCTCTCTTCTGAATCACCCAGCTTTATGGAAGTGCAGTACTAAATTGCTGGAGTCTTTTTCTTTCTGTTTTCAGGACTAAAGCAACCACATTTCACACCTAAACAGGTCTTTTTCCTTATTTTGACAAGCCAAAACATTACCGAATTGAAAACAGAGCTTGGTGTCATAAGCCGCAGTGTTCTAAATGTTGTTTCACACATTTCCACTAAGACAAGAGATAGATAGATATATAAATGTAAATAATGTTCCATACCCTGGGTTGTGCTTTGAGAGCTCGTTTGCTCAGGTTCTGGCTGCTTAGGTCCCATCATGTCTTCCATGACAGTCACATGGGAGACATACCTGTCCCCAGTGATCTTGTCTTCCGTCACAACTCCACTCAGCTTCACCTTTTTACTGCTGAGAAAGAGAATGAGATTAAATGTATGTGGATAAAGAATCTAAATAACTCCAGCACTTACCTAATGATGATCCAACGAGAAGAGAAGTGATTTACATGTGTCACCAATCTGCTTTTACGCCTTTGAGAGTCCAACATGCTGATGGTTCAGCATTTAAGCTACGTACATTTCAAGACAGTCTTATCAGATGTTTTTCACTCGCATGTCTCATACAAAAACTGAGACACTCTCAAATTATCCATACAGATGTCTGCCAAGGCTGGGACTACCCAAAGTATTTTATTTTATGTTTGGTGCATCAGTATGCACGATTATCCATGGACAGACAAAGAGTCGCACACACAACGGATCTCATTATCTCCTGGCCAAGATAATAATTATCCTGTGATGACTGATAAAATATTAAGGAGATTAATTAACCCCAAGTAGTACCTGGGTGGAAATTGAGATATATACAGTATCTAGATATATTCATTTGAAAGCCATGTTTCACTGATAACTCAAGGATATGAATGGATTCCACATGCTCAAATATTAAGCTGTTTGCTACGCTTCCCCCAAGTGGCCAAAAATAATATTTAATGCAGTTTAAAAATAAAAAATAAAAAGGATTCATACATTACTTGACCAGAATGCTCACCAGGCACAGAAACTTTTTGAGATATGGCTTTGACTCATACATTTTCACACAGGTATCTTTGGCAGGCTGATTTAACAACAAGCAAGTTACACGCTTCATGATTTCCTTAATCTGAATCCCACTTGTTGATTAGTTTTAATCTTAATTGAATTTGTCTTCCCATAAAGAACCTTAAAGAACGGAGGGCATGGTGAAAATCATTACTTTTCCAGTGATGATTGTGTTAGTGTGTGTTTTCACAAGTACAATAATGTTACTACAGGATGTGCACTGACGTGTATCTGATGTCTTCAGGTGCAGGGAAGGATTCAGCAGGCCAGTTTAGGAAGCAGTTGATAAAGACCAGGCCGGCCAAACCAGACCAGACCCACATGATGACGCGGAACGACACGCCAAGGTCATAAATCACCTGGAGAGATCAAGAGGAGGGTAGGAGAGAAAGACAGGTAAAGACAGAGACAAAAGAGATAGAAGAGGAATAAGGGAGAAGGAATATAAATTAAAGTCGTGATGAATTGAAACATTTATTTGACTTATTTAAATCACATCCCAGGTCATATTGTGCCGAAGAGCAACAATATGTGCTCAACAAAATTATCAAAAATTTCTACGTATTTTTACATGAAAATCAAATGATCTTTTCTCCCTGTAAAAACTAAATATGACATATATTCCCTTCTGTCTCCCTGTGTGCATTTTGTCCTTATCACTAATCTATTCCTCATCCTTTGGTTTTCATTTGTCCTTCCATCCCCTTTCTTTCCCTATCTTTCTTCTCTCTTTACTGTCTGTCTTTGTTTCTGTTCCCGTAACTCTTCTTGAAGTCTTCCTACAGCTTTCAGCATAACATGTATTTTCTACAAAAATCCCATTATTTATTATAGAACAATTTAATATGCACAGTTCGCAAATATGTTGCTGACTGAATATTTTATGGCAAATCTGTACAACCAAGCTAATGCCAACAATCCTAAACAAGTATTCTTTGGGATCATTACGTTGGATTAAAATGAAGTGTGTGTGTGTGTGTGTGTGTGTGTGTGTGTGTGTGTGTGTGTGTGTGTGTGTGTGTGTGTGTGTGTGTGTGTGTGTGTGTGTGTGTGTGTGTGTGTGTGTGTGTACCTTGACACCAGGGAAAGTGACGGCTGAAGAAGCATAGGAGCCGATCATCAGGGATAGGATGGTTGACCGTACATTTCCAAACATGTTAGGCAGCTAGAAGATAGAGAGAGAGAGTGAAAGAGAAAGGTGACTTCTATAATATCAGACAAAGATATGAACCACCATCTTTACCGGTTAGCAGTAAATGTAAACAAATAAGCTGCTGCTGAATCTATTAGTCAGCTACTGTTTGACCTTTGACTTCTTCAGACATTTAACAACGGATTAAAATAAATGATAGATAAATCACTAACTAAATCACTGTTATGAGTCAACTAATGTACATTCTCAGTGATTTAAATGCACTTTGAAAACCACTAGGTGGTGCTACTGCACTCTTACACAAACTTTTCATGAGAAGCTTGCTTCTAAACACATTGATTTGCACTGTAACTGTATTCTCAAAAATAGTACACAATAAAAACAACGTTTACTTGCAGTTATTTATAACACAAACACACACACACACACACACACACACACACACCTGCCTCTACATGTAACTATGAATGTTCTACGTGTCTCGTCTTTGCCACATATTGATAAGAACCCGTCGGCATCAGCTTCACTCAACCCTGAACTTCTGCAACTAAATAAAACAAAGATCGCCTACGCCACATGAGCCTGACGCCTGTGCTACCATTGTAGGTCTTTGGAAAATGAAGGTAAATGTCAGCTGTTGGTCAGATGGCAGAGGTCTCGTCCGGTGCTGGTGAGGCGTTCGAGGAACTTGTGCGCATGATTTTCGGAATGCCCTCCATACACACTACCCTGAGTGATGGTCACGCATCCTTTTGTCACAACTGCTTGACGTGTGTGTGTGTGTGTGCATGTGAACATTCTCTGGCCAGGCAGATGGTTAGTTTGGAGTGTGTGTGTCTAAAGGCTTTCAGTCTAACTTTAGACACAGCTGGAGTGCTGCCAATCACACAGCTTTTCACACTACAGGCCTTTATGGATGGAAAGCCCCATTGGTTTTCTGTGGAGGAAACCAGGGTAGTGACAACTTCCTGTTGGCCTCCAAAATTCATCCCTGCACGACTTTATGGCGTTCGTGGCAGTGATCCAGAGAGTTTATTTCCCTTGTGGAGCAGTCACAATGGCTATGGAAGTCAAGTAAAACACTGAAATTATGATAAAAATACACACACTGAGGAAAACTTCTCTCTCTGATGTGTTCCTAACTCTGATAGTCATTCCTGCTTGCTACTTCATTGCAATGTGAGTCACTGGGCACAAACACAGGGCCGTTCCACCTCTGTAAACATTGAAGACTGATATCCTTTTCTAGGCTGCAGGCAAAAAAAAAAAGAAGTCAGACTTGGCCCTTAGTCAATCAAGTAGTTCATTGTGTACTCTGCTTGTGTGTTTACGCCCCCTGTGTTATCTCAAACTCTCTAATCTAACTTGTTCTACATTCATTGAAAAAAAGCTTTCCGACTGTGAAAGCAACCAGGTTCAATCACGATTTGTTTTGATTCTATTTACTGGAACTACATGAGGTTTTATTACTGATGCGCCCAATGGGTATGTTGTTTAAATTAAAACTACTGTACATCAAGTGGTTCGGTGTATGGGCACACTATGCTAGTATATTTTATATTAAATCTTAGAACAAAAATAGCTCGAATACATCTGTATAAAATTGGAATAATTGAGATATTGACAGAACTGTTCCTAGCTGCTAACAGATTGTTCAAAAGCATACTGCTTTAACACTGACATGAAACAATAATATTGAGCCATGATTTGTATTATCTGAAGGTCATATACTTTCAGCTGATGGTGCAGATGTATTTATTCCTCTCCACTACTTGCAGTGGTGGTAATAAAAGTAGTAGCAGTAGTACAGTAATAGAAATTATGTTGTTGATTGATGTTGATGGCCAAATATCACCTGTGTTTGTCCATCGGTCTGCCTACAAACCTCAAGATCAACTAATGTCATAACTCTCTGCTCAGTAATGTTTCCATGTTGTTGCTTTGCTTTCACCTCTGTTTTTCCATTCTTATCTGCCCCCCCCCCTCTATTTCATTTACTTTTCCATCTGTTCTTGCCTTCAGTTCCCTCTTCCCTCTCGCATTATTGTGCACTTCTGTAGTCAAACAAATATCATGTGAAAACTTTTCAACATTAAGTTCTTTCCACAGGTACTGAGCAATTCCCCAATATACATTGTCAATTCCAGAGGTGGATCACACTGATGGGCCTGATCCATTTTTTACTGCACAGTGGCAGGTGCTCTAGGGATGGCGGTGTCCATCCCAAAAAACAGACTAGATTGGTGATATTGTACAAAAAACTGAATTATGTTCAATGCCAACAGTTACCGACATTTTCAAATACCAAGGTGTTTCAAACTCTCACTCGGTATGGTAATGTAGGGAAAAGATCATAGGAATGGCAAATAAACTTAACATGTGATTAGGGTTAGGCAACAAAACATTTCGGTGAGGTTTAGAATCAATGTTACGGCTTAATTAAAGGCGAACATTAAATTAATTCCACTCACCCTCCAAACTTTCTGCCTTGATACAGAAATTGAATGCCTTGAATTCTAAAAATGTTGGTGATCCTCAGACTTTTTTTTACAGATTACAGAATTTATACAGAGGCCACCCATCAGCATGGCAATATCCCCGATTTGGTTGTGTCAAAAGGGCTAGCTGTTGATGTTGTTTCAGTAACTCATATCCCCGTCTCTGATCACTACAGTATATTTTTCGACGGTGTTGTACCCATAACTAGGACCACGGATGAGCGCCTGGTCCAGAAACAACTATTGGACGCTCCATTGGATACGACCTGCTCACTAGATGAAATGGTCACTACTTTCAGTAACCACCTCACTAACACACTGAACAAAGTTGCCCCACTGAAGACTAAAAAGAAAGCATCCATTAAAACATCTCCTTGGATAGACAACACTATCCATGAGCTCAAGAGACTATGCAGAGCAGCAGAAAGGAAATGGAGGACGGGAGTGGAGGTCCACCGTAGCATCTACAAAGAACACATCGTAACCTAAAATAACGCTATACGGTCCGCAAGAAGGGCTTATTTTTCTACTCAACTCAAGAACATTGTTTTCTACCATTGACGGAATGCTGAATCCTGCGTCTGCAAATTACTTTCTAAGCCAAGCCTCTACCCCAAATGTGAAGAATTTGCAACTTTATTCGACAACAAAATCACTAATATCAGAGCTAGCATTGCTAAACCTGCAGACAAATCAGGCATTCAACCTCATCAAAGGCAGGCACTGCTTTTACTCGAGAGAGTTGTTTTCCACCAGATAAATAACTTTTTAAATTAAAACAACATCCTAGAAAAATTCCAATCAGGTTTTAGAGCTAACCACAGCACAGAGACTGCACTCACAAAAATAGTCAGTGATCTGAGACTCAGTACTGATGCAGGTAAGGTCTCAGTTCTGGTTTCTCTTGACCTAAGTGCAGCATTTGACACGGTAGACCATGAAATTCTTTTAAACCAGCTTGAGAACCGGGTTGGCCTAACGGACTGTGTTCTAAACTGGCTCAGAACATACATCACAGGAAGACAATTTTATGTTTGTCTTGGGGAACGTGTCATTGACACATGACATAACTTCCAGTGTTGCACAAGGGAGCTGCCTTGCCCCTCTCTTGTTCTCACTTTACATGCTCCCACTGGGTGATATCATCAGGGAACATTATGTTAGCTTTCATAGCTACGCTGATGATACACAACTGTACCTATCTGTTGAGCCAAATGATAAAGATGCCTTAAGCCCCTTCGCTGCCTGCCTATCAGAAATGAACACCTGGATGAACAATAACTTTCTTAAATTAAATGAGGACAAGACAGAAATTCTATTAGTTGGCCCCAAATCCAATAGGGATGTTTTACTGGAGAAACTTGGTCATCTAACTCACCTAATCAAACCACAACAAGTCTGGGGGTTATCTTAGACTCTGAATTAAGTTTTGTGCCCCATATTAATAAAGTGACCAAAGTGTCATTCTTCCATCTCAGACACATTGCAAAAGTACGACCTTTACTGACCCAGCAAGATGCAGAAAAATGAATGCATGCCTTCATATCAAGCAGACTAGACTACTGTAATGCACTTTTTACTGGACTCCTAAAAAAACTATTGAGAGGCTGCAACTCATCCAAAACTCTACTGCCAGACTGCTAACAAGAACAAAAAAGAGAGATCACATCACTCCAGTCTTGGCTACGCTGCACTAGCTGCCTATAGCCGCGAGAATTGATTTTAAAGTCCTTTTAATCGTGTACAAAGCTCTAAATGGCTTAGGACCGGCCTACATCATGGACTCCCTGTTGTTCTATGTTCCTCCACGAATACTTAGATCCTCCACTGCTGGAAAATTGGAGATTCAGCTTTTTTCACTTATGCTCCCAAACTGTGGAACAGCGTACCCAAGAACATTAGAGAGGCAGCCTCTGTTGACACTTTCAAGCATCATCTAAAAACACATCTATTTCGCCAAGCCTTTCTTTCATAACAGCGCTTTAGGTCCCCTCCACATAGTCCCAAAACTATCCTTCAAATTATCTGTTATGTACTTAAACACTTTTATGTCTATACATTTTTATTCATTTATTTAATTATTGGTCATTTATAATATGTTTGCCAGTTTTATTCATATGCTGACAATTTCTGGATTGCACTAAAAATGTAAGTGCAAAAAGCACGCTCTGTACAAGCAAGTTATTCTGTTAATATTTTTATTTATTTATTCTATCTATTTTTATTTCTTATTTTTCAACTGTACAGCAATTTGAGCTACATAATCTGTATGACATGTGCTATACAAATAAAGATTATTATATTCTTATATTATTATTATTATTATACAAAGTTGATTTATTTTATTTGTCCAATATGTTGGTTTATGACCAAAATCTGCACATGTAATGGCATTCACATCAGAGGATACATCACATGAGGCAGAGTACATGCTACGATCGGTAGAATTTGGCTACATTTCAGTTTAAATTAGTTGTCTTTTCTATTTATAATTGGAGCACTTATGGCATATGACAGAACACACTCGACAACATCGGAGAAGGAAGCGCAGGGATTGACCTAATTCCTGCAAATTGGACCTTCAGACGATCATCCACACGGCCGACCGCATAGCCAGACCTGCCGGTCCAGAAGCCACTGTAAGTGGAGTCAACTGCCCCAGGAAGGAGGGCTGCCAACAGAGACCTGGCTCCATTCCTGCATCCCACACCAAGCACTTGACGAGTGGACGCAGGACAGAGCCCAGGACTCCTGGGGGACTTCTGGGGGACTTCTGGGGGACGAGGCATACTCTGTGTTCATATCAATAATGCCTGGTGCTTAAAAAGTTGATGAACAACGTTTCCCTGATACTGAATTTGTGTTAAGATTCCGATCATTATATCTGACCAAATGCAAATTCAAACTACAGGTTTTGTTTTATAATTTTTTCTTGTGTCGCAAACAGACTATAATGCATTTGGTTGTGCATCCCTGATTTTCATAATGTTAATAAATGATCCTAGAGTCCTTGAGCTATGTTGTGTGTTTATTGTGAACCAGCATTATGGATGCAAACAAGCTACACTAAGATGGTGCACAATGTGGATAGTATACCTCCTTAACACCATCATTAATAATAGTTATTTGTTTCTGCAAGTTTTAGTGTTAGCTAGCAATAATGCTACTGCTAGCTAACATAAATGAATCTGCCTGCCAACTGCGAGTGTTAGCTAGCCTTAGTTAGCAACATGGCTACTAGTTCAATCTTAAGTAAACCTTGATGTCATTGCTACGGAGGCAGAGTAAAACATCTCTGTTTGCGTTTTTATAAATTTGGACTGCGACGTAGTGGTAGACAACATTGGCAGTGAAAGCGGCTCTTAACATGAACTCTAAAGCAGATGGTGTCATTTTTCGATCAACATTTACTTCATAATGATAAGTTACAGGAAAATGTGCCACTTTAAAATAACACTGCTGGCTCTGGTCGGTCAGTTTATTAAAGCACAAACTGCCTTCAATAGTTCACAGGGCATGTGTTAGCTAGTTAGGTTAGCTGGAGTAGTTATGTAAAAGATTATCAACAAGATAATACACACCAGACACAAACACACACCAGACCACACATGACAGCAGTGAGGCCAAAATGACTATGTCAAGGTCAGGACATGGTGGGTCTAGGTCAGGGGGTGGGAGGAAGAGAGAGAGAGTTCACAAGTGGACTGGACTGTTGGAGGGTGTGTACACCGCCCATGCTCTTGATTGGCTGAGAGGCTGCATCAGAATTTAGAACAAGTGGAACAGCATGTGCTGCTTGGCAAAATGCGCGCGCACACACATACACACACCCACACACACATACACACACACACACACACACAGATGAACATGTGTTTATAATCCCAGGTACGTACAAAGCCGTCCAAACCACAAACACAAGCGGTTTGGAACATGACTATGGAACTTTATGGTTGTAAATATGTGTACTGGACCACGGAATCACAGGGGTCAGAGAATACTGCTGCTCTCCTCCGTAGGTTGAAACCTTCAACATTAACATCTCTGGCAATATCCCAGTCTGTGACGTCACTGTGGGTGTTTTGATGTTGACAGAGAGAGAGAAGAAAAAGTGGGTATATGTTGCGTCCTGGTGACCAAGCATAAGTCTATGCAATGTACCCTAGTGTGATGTCCCTGGTTCAAGTCCAGACAGCAGAGACCTTTGTTCTAATGTCCCTGTCCTTTTTCTACTTCATGATGTCCACACTGGTTAGCTTCTGCTGCACTGATGATGTACACAGACAGATGGCCTTTTTTAGTCTGACATTGAGCTATAATTTCATCTGCATCAATTATAAAATGTTGAAGAGGACTGATAGTTAATGCAGGCACTCATCATCAATTAAAAACAGGAAAACTCAAAGAAGCAGTATGCTGAATGCTCATCTATAATCCCCAGTTAGTCTCGGATATTGTTGCTGCTTGGTGTTAGGCATGTAGTGTACAGAGGATGAACTGAAATCAGCGGGAATAAAATGTATGAGATGGAACAGCTGCAGGTTGTAAAACCAAATTTCCTACATTCAATTTTGAATACATTTTGACACTTCTCAGCTAGTTTGCAAATTCAGTGTCTGGGCGCCTGTGTGTAAATATGAATCATACTGTGAGTGAAGTGAAGGTCAGGCAAATTCCTCCGAAGCCGTTGAAAGAGACAGCAAGGAAGATGAGGCCAGACAGCACTGAGGGGACACATGGAAATGAAGGTTAAAAACTTTACTGGTACATTCAGCTTTATTTACAATGTGGGTGTCAATGCTTGTATCTTTGTCCATCATTCCCAACTGAAAGTGAGTCCACTTAACATATGAGTTATAATGCAAAGATTCAAGGATTCAAGGATAATTTATTGTCATTATGCAACACAGGGATGCACGACGACATTCTGTTGTAGCCCATTTGTAACAAAACAAAGACATTACAAACAAAACAGAACAAAAACAGTAATACATTCCTTTAGTGCATTTATTTTATTTGCATCATAAGGAATGTCTGTAATATGCATACAGATATTGTATGCATAGTCATTGCATTGCATCGCATATTGTGAGACGGTAATGTCAAGGTGAGGAATATGATATATATAATTTCAGTTTGCCACACATTGTCTGGGTATTAATTGTTCGTTCTTTCCAAGTTACTAAAACTGTTCATTGCCTGTTTCTTTATGTGACTGCTCATTTCCCTTGTCCTGTTGGAGTCTGTGGTAAATATGCTGCAGTGTCTCTACACCTCACAGAGAAGCAGCAGAGTAAAGTTTTACCATAACGGATGATCGCAAAACTACAAATCTTTCCTTTAAGTACTGTATCTCTGTAGGAATATTGTGCTGTTGCAGTTGCAGAATTGAATGGAAGCAAGCGTATGACGAATCAAGGTTTGAAATGTTGTTAAAGTTTATTACCTTCAGGGTCATATGCAGCGGCAGCTATCATTGCACAGGAGGCTGCGAAACATGAACTGAAATGTACACAGGATGTGAGAACACACATGGGGTGTGGTTTCAATGTAATTATCATTTTACACGTTAAATTTTCATTTTATAAATAAACAGACTGTCTGTCTCACCTGCCAATGAGCCTCAGTGGGCGAGGTCCATATCTGTCCATCAAGATGCCCAGGGGTAAAGTGGCTGCACTCAAGAGGAACGAGCCAATGGTGAAGCCAAGGTTCAGTACCTCTTCCTGCTCCACACAACTCCGCCATACACCGCTCTCCATGGAAGTCAGGTTGGTGTCGACAGTCACATTTTCTGGATAGGGTCGTTGAGAGAACAAGTCAGGTGAGGATAAACTGTTGAAAATTGAGAATGGAAAACAAGACTAGACATGACAATGAATGAAACAAACTAAACACAATAAACCACTACTAACAGGACACGCCCTGATAGCTGTCAGTGTTAGAGGTCAGGGGCAAGGGTCAGCTCCCGGGTCTGAAAAGTGAAGCAATGCAGAGGTGAATTAAAGCTACTTTCTCTTTAATGTCCATCAGGGGGCGACTCCTCTGGTTGTGTAGAAGTCTATGAGAAAGTGACTGCTTCTCTCTTGATTTATTCCCTCAGTAAACATTGTAAACATGAGTTTATGGTCTCAATCTCTAGTTTCAAGTCTTCTGATCGATCCCAGTTTGTATAAGTAAACGAAGAAATCTCGAAGAACACAAAAGTTAGTCATAGAGTTCCACAAGGTACTGGGCTGAGACCAATTATATTCACTTTATATATCAGGGGTCACTAATGGGCAGACCCAGGTTCCGGACCCAGAGGCCGTTGTATTTGCACCTGGACCTATAACCGGATAATTGAGGATTATGACATTTTAACAGTGCGCTTCTAATTCAACCAGCGTAGCTTTTCTATCCTCTAACTAGTTCAGCAGTCCAGGAAACACACCGACCGATTACATAAGTTATACATCTTAACGTGATGTTACTCCGAGAGTCACAACTCCAGCTAAGAATACACACACTGGAGAGAGATGTTGAGAGAGACCCAACAGTCAGAGAAGTTATTTCACTTGGTGTTATCCCAAAAGAGAGATGTGGCCAGCGAAACCAGAACCTTTAACACAAGAATGGACAGACTCTTCTATGTCCATTCTTCCTATTGGGGGTTCAAAACCAGTATGTCTCATGTTCAGAGACCGTGGTGATTGTTAAAAGCGGCAATGTGAAGTGCCACTAAAGAAATGAAATGATGGCACATCACAAAGAGCCCAATATGATCAGAATCCTAGTACATTCATTCACTTCCCAACAATGATGTTAACAGAGAGAGGAATAGAGCTGAAACATGTGGTTTCAATAACCACAGAAAAAGTCCCTGCACACAAATTTCTCTTTTAAGAAGATGAGAATAATATGAATGACTGAATGAACTGAATGAACTGAATATAAAGCTGTAGAGCAAGACAATACAGGCAAATTCATTTTTCTAAACTGAAGTACCGTTTTTTTCAAAAGCTTTCTGTTGTGTATTTTTTCTTTTTCATCCAGCCCATATTTTACTTGGAATAAGAGAAGAACATTTATTTATTATTATAGTATAATTTTTTTTATAATTCATCCAGTTCAATTTGAAATCTGACAGTAAATATTGTTGAGATATTATTCAAACTTTATATTTGATTTGACAGTCAGTTTTGGCTACATACGTAAGTTGATACAACTGCTAGGGTACTTCAATATATAAGGCACTAAATAGCATGGCACAAGTTAGACATTATTGTGATGTTACGGACCTTTGCATAAGGAAATTCTGGACCTCGCTGAATTTTAATTGAATATCCCTGTTGTATATGCTTCCATTAAGCAATATTATCAGAAAACTTTCCAGAAACTCTCATTGTTATACAGATGATACCCAATTATATCTAGCAATATAGCCAGACGAAATCAACCCGTTCTCTAAACTTTAAGCATGTCTTAAGGACATAAAAACCTGGATGACCTGCAGCTTCTTTAAACTCAGAAGTTATTCTACTAGGCCCAGAACACCTCTGAAATCAATGATCTAATGATATGGTTTCTCTAGATGGCATTGCCCTGGCATCCAGCACTACCGTAAAGAATCTCAGGATTATCTTTAATCAGAATATGTCCCATAACTCCCAGATAAAACAAATTTCAAGGACTGCCTTTTTCAGCTGTGTGGCTGTCCTGTCTCAAAGCGATGCAGAAAAACTAGTTCATGCATTTGTTACTTCTAGACTAGATTACTGTAACTCCTTATTATCAGGCTGCTCTAATAAATCTTGTAAACTCTTACAAAACTAAGAAAAGAGATCATATTACTCCTGTATTAGCTTCTTTGTACTGGCTCCCTGTTAAATCAAGAATATAATTTAAAATTCTTCTCCTCACTGACAAAGCCCTTATTGCCAGGCACCATCATATTTTGAGGAACTAATAGTTCCATATTACCCAACTAGAGAGCTGCGCTCCCTGAATGCAGGGTTACTTGTGCTTCCTAGAGTATCAACAAATAGGATGGGAGCCAGAGCCTTCAGTTATCAGGCTCCTCTTCTGTGGAACCAACTTCCAGTTTCAGTCCGGGGGGCAGACACACTCACCACTTTCAAGAGCAGGCTTAAGACCTTCCTTTTTGATAGCGCTTATAGTTAGGGCTGGCTTAGGTTTATAGTTAGGGCTGGCTTAGGTTTATAGTTAGGGCTGGCTCAGGTTTATAGTTAGGGCTATGAAACTCCAGCTTTAAAAGCTTATTTGTCTAATATATCTGACTTTGGATGATAACTGCACTAAAGACAACCAGAAGAGCTGATTGGACGGTGGTCTTACCAATACAAAGGTGGGAATAGAAGCCTTCATTCTTCAGCATGATGAGCAGTGAGCCCCAGCCCAGCAGAACAGCAGAGCAGAGCAGGTTCTCTATAATGGCTGTGATAGCCATCCACCACCTCCTCCTGAATGCTTGGGCCAAGCTGGGAGCCATGACAGCTGTAGAAACACAAGAAACATTAGTCCACCAAACAGCTGGAAACAAGTTAAGCTGGGAACCAGCAAGTACAACAAAAACTCACTTTGCAGCACCCTGTATTACTACCTTATGCCCCTTTCAAACATGCACTGAAACCCTGAACTTATTTAGACAATACCTGGAGGAGCTGTATATGTAAAGGCAAAAACAGACTCTACCCTGACAGCTGCCTTGTACAAAGTCTGAGAAATGTTCAATGTAGCCCATGTGTGAATAGAGCTGCTCTTTGTCCACAGAATTCACGATGAGCGAGTGGGTGTGTTTATGATGTTTCAATCATGCAGCTGTTACTAAACCAGAGCAATACAAACATCCAGGGTGAAGAAGAAGAAGGGACATTTACATGAAGAAGGAAACGAAAGAGACTCTGTACTTTATAAAGGAATGACGCACTGGCTATGTGACTGCGGAGTAATCCACGTAGTGTCCTGCCTCCTGCTTCCTCAGCCCAGGCGTCACCCTTCGCCAAAACCAAACTGAGTTTTTCCAGTTGGTGACACCAACAATCTTGTTCTGACCTAGAAAACTATCCCTAATTAAGACACTAAACTCCTCTTCCTCTTTCTAAAGAGGAAGAGAAAGAGAGAAAGACTGATAAAGTATTAGTCCTTCTGGATTTGAGCTTTAGTTGAACTTGTCTTGCGAAACATCACAGTCCAATCAGAGGTCCAGTTCTCTTCAACTGAACCTTGTCCAATCTTTTCTGTGGTGTTTCTGGCCACTTGTTTTTTCTCTCCATCTTGTGTTTTACTAACAGGTGAACGGGCACGCGGGTGGTGCCATACTTCTGCAGATGGAACAGGGCAATAATGCAAATGTATAGATGGTAGGACCCACAGTGCTAACAGGACAACGATGTTTGATTATGCCTGTGGGGAGATCATGCGTTTGGTCAGGTGTGTGCGTGAGTGTATCGATCTGTCCATCGCTAAGTTCTCATACTACTGGACCCATCAGCCTCAGATTTTGTGCATATGTATGACTGAATGCTCAAGCAAGTCCTGTGGTTGCAGTGATCACGATTTCTTAAAACCTATTTAATTGATTAAACTATTTTTCTATCACCGACTGCTGACTCATCACTCCTCACTCCTAATAAAGAGGCCACCCGTGCCCCACGAGGTGGAGCACTCGTCCCTCAACCATAAGGTTGGTGGTTCAAACCCCGGCCTCTCCAGCCAACATGTTCTTAGCAGCCCACTGCTCCTCAGGGATGTGTTAAATGCAGAAGGGAAATTCCGTGTACATATGTATCTATGTATGTACACGACCAATACAGCTGATATTCATTCACATTCATAAACAACAAGTGATCAAAAACTGCTTTAGCAGCAAAAGGCATCACCAGCATTAGGGCAACCCAAAAAGAAGCCTAATCTAGGCTTTTGCAGACCAAAGCTTTTCCTTTGTTGTGGTTCAAGAACTGACATCCAAAGAAAAGTTTGGACATTTCATTTTGGACCGGAGCATCTGCAGATTATTTCCATGCTCTATTTGATATGATGCACTGAAGTTAGGGAGGTACAACTGAATGAGATTCATTCTGTCACAGTTATATTATTTGTCACGATCGCTGTTGCATCAGTAAAACTCTGTGGAGCTACGCTGCACATGGTGTCAGCTGTGAGTTGCCATGAAACCCGAAAGGGAGCATGGGGAGGGAGAAGATGAGACCAAACAGGGAGGAGTTTGACCCCACATGACCTTCTACTGTAGCTGGAGCTATCAAGTGTCCTGCACTGATCTCATCTATGGTCACACACCCAGCTATGAGTTTGCAAATATTTGATGGACAGACTTTAAGTAAGTTGAGTGTGAAGAAAGCCGGGACTCAATCTGAATAAGGCACATTCCAGGTCCAAATGTAGCGCCAGTTTTTTATGTGTCAGGGTCAGAATGTCAGTTTCCACTTCTTCCATGCATGGTGTCTGTTTTCAAATCATAGGTTTACTTAGTTTTTAGGTTTACTTGTTCATGTTTAGGTTACAAAACTACTTGGTTAGGTTCAGGAAAAGATAGGGGCTTAGGATAAAATAACTAGCTTTGTCACGTAAAAGAAGTATGTTTATTACATACCTGGCACACACACTAATATCATGAATTGTAGGGGAAACTGTGATTGTCTTTTCTTTCCAGACACTTGAAGGCAGCAGAGTGAACAGGTTGTGGCTGGGTGGATAATGTCTTTAAATATATTGAGCTTTTCCCAGGCACTATAACAATATCAATTATGTTAAATGATAAATGGACTTATACCTTCTGAGCTAAAGTGCCCTCACTACTGATGCTCTGTAAGTATTAAGTTGAGTATCAGCTTTATTGGTCATGAATATACATAAATACATACATACATATATGGCACATGAATTTTGCCTTCTTAAGTTTCTTAAAGAAATACTGCCAATGTGGACTGTGACCACGACCAGCTCTCTGTTATCTTGAGTCCCAGGAACCTAGAACTTTTCACCTGCTCCACCTCAGCTACACTGAAGTAGACTGGGGTTTGAATCTTCACCTCCTTTTTCCCAAAAAAGGAAAGAGTTGGTTGTTCTCTGAGCACCACCCTGCAGTATTGTACCACCTCTGCATTAGCCAAGAGCAGGTTGGGTAGTGGAAGAGCCTTAGGTCTTAGCTGCTTTAGCTTAGCTCAGCGCCCCAACTCTCTTACTTCTTTTCCCGGGGCGGTCAATCCGCTTTCATTGGCGTTTGGTCTGGCTGGTCTGGCTGGATGGTTTGGAGATGTTGTGGGCATTGATCTTCTTGAGGTCTGCTGCCTTTCATTCAAACATCGCGCTTCCTTTCCCATGTTGGTGGTTGTATTTCTGTCATAGATATATCAAAGTTTATGTGAGCTACTGGAACCTAGGTAACCCTAACCATAACAGCTTTGGTCTTCAATTAGTGATTTTTGTGTGTAGTTTCCAGTTAATATAACTTGCAGCAGTCTGATAGACTGGATGTGTGCAAATGACACACATGCAGTTGGTAGCAGCAGCTGGACATCCTAGACAGGTTTCTGCTTTCTTTGTTTGGTCATTGTGAACATTAGCTCATCAGCTAACGTGAAAAAAAAAGAAAAGAAAAAAGAGAAAATGCAGCCTATACTATCCGGGTGCTAACCAATAAAACACATGGAGCCTACGTTGTCGCCTTTTATTCCCGTCTAAAGTGAGCCGGTGTAACTTTTGAAAAAGTAAATAACACACAAAATAATTCTTCTTCTACAAATAAAAGTTTAATTCATAAATAAAGACCAGTAGATCATGCTGGTGAGTCAGTTTTCTGACTGAGTCTTCTCTCCTTACTGTAGCTTTTAGCATTACCCTGTACTTTTCACTTGGGTCAACAGTCACTGCTGTAAGCGATTGGCAGTAAACAAGTCAATCAAAAGTTGCACATTTGATTGTGGATTGTGTGAAGGTTCTGACGTGCTGACGTACTGCGGAGGGCGTGTTGCCTCACTTCCGGTTCTCAGCGTAGTTGATAGCGTACTTTTCGCAGCTCCAGCGAAAACTAGTGAATTGTGTGACATTCTTCATTATAGCGGCTAATTACCTGTTTTACATTTAAAACACTTGAACACTCATATCACATTTTAATTCAGCGACTTTTCGCTTAAACCAACAGTTTACACGTTGTTCAGTTCTGCTAACGCTAGCTAGCCTCATTTAGCTTAGCAGCTAGCGATGGCTCTCCGCTCTCCTTCCCTCTCTCCTGCTCTCTCCTTCCCTCTCTCCTTCCCTCTCTCCTTCTCTCTCTCCTTCTCCCTCCTGCTCTCTCCTTCCCTCTCTCCTGCTCTCTCCTTCCCTCTCTCCTTCTCTCTCTCCTTCCCTCTCTCCTTCTCTCTCTCCTTCCCTCTCTCCTTCCCTCTCTCCTCTCTCTCTCCTTCCCTCTCTCCTTCTCTCTCTCCTTCCCTCTCTCCTCTCTCTCCTTCTCTCTCTCCTTCCCTCTCTCCTCTCTCTCCTTCTCTCTCTCCTTCCCTCTCTCCTTCCCTCTCTCCTTCTCCCTCCTGCTCAGTGTGTCTCATGTTTAGTCATGCCTCTGCCTCCTTTACTGATAAGGGTTCATGTAACAAATGTAGTTTGTTTGTTAGGTTGGAGGCGAGGCTCAGTGAGTTAGAGGCTCAGTGAGTTAGAGGTTCAGTGGGTTAGAGGCTCAGTGGGTTAGAGGTTCAGTGAGTTAGAGGTTCAGTGAGTTAGAGGTTCAGTGGGTTAGAGGTTCAGTGGGTTAGAGGTTCAGTGAGTTAGAGGTTCAGTGAGTTAGAGGCTCAGTGAGTTAGAGGTTCAGTCAGTGAGTTAGAGGTTCAGTCAGTGAGTTAGAGGGTCAGTCAGTGAGTTAGAGGTTCAGTGAGTTAGAGGTTCAGTGGGTTAGAGGTTCAGTCAGTGAGTTAGAGGTTCAGTGAGTTAGAGGTTCAGTGAGTTAGAGGTTCAGTGGGTTAGAGGTTCAGTCAGTGAGTTAGAGGCTCAGTGAGTTAGAGGCTCAGTGGGTTAGAGGCCCGGTTCCGCACCATTGAAGCTCAGTCGTTAGCTCCTGCAGTTAGCCAGCCCACCCCCGTAGTCGGTGCGGGCCAACCAGACGTAGCTCCTGCTAGCCGTCCCCCGGCAACCCCCGAGCAGCCGGGAGGCTGGGTGACTGTCCGAAGGAAGCATAGTTCTATGTCGAAGCACACGGGTCACCACCAACCACTTCACATTTCTAACCGGTTCTCCCCGCTCAGCGACACACCCGCTGAGAAACCAACTCTAGTTATCTATATATACATATATATACTGTACATACATACATATACATACACACACCCGCTGAGAAACCAACCATTCTGAGTTTTTATCAAGTTTAGTCCTCAAAACAGATAAAGTTATTATTGTAGGTGATTTTAATATTCATGTGGATGTGTATAATGATAGCCTTAGTACTGCGTTTAGTTCATTATTAGATTCTATTGGCTTCTGTCAGTGTGTACATAAACCGACTCACTGTTTTAACCATACCCTCAACCTTGTTCTGGTATATGGTATTGAAATAGAAAATGTAATTGTCTCTCAACAGAACTCTCTTTTATCGGACCATTATCTAATAACTTTTGAATTCTTACCACCAGAGTGTACGCCATTAGGCAAAAGTTTCTACACTAGATGTCTATCTGATAGTGCTGTAGCTAAATTTAAAGAAGCGATTTCTTCAGGGTTTTATTCAGTACCATTGCTCAATATAACAGAGGACTACTACACTAACTTTAGTCCGTCTCAGATTGACCATCTTGTTGATAGTGCTGCATGCTCACTGCGAATGACACTAGACTCTATAGCTCCTCTAAAAAAGAAGCTAATAAAAGAAAGGAGGTTTGCTCCATGGTATAATCCTCAAACCCGCGATTTAAAGCAAATATCGTGAAAACTTGAAAGGATATGGCGTTCCACCAATGTGGATGAAGCGTCTTAAAATATATAAGAAGGCACTCCGTAATGCTAGAGCAGCCTATTATTCAGCATTAATAGAGAAAAATAAGAACAACCCTAGGGTTCTCTTCAGCACTGTAGCCAGGCTGACAGAGAGTCACAGCTCTGTTGAGCCGTGTATTCCTATAAACCTCAGTAGTAGTGACTTCATGAACTTTTTTAATGATAAGATTCTAACTATTAGAGAAAAAATGTATAATCTACTGCCCTCAACCAGTACCGATCGATCCACAGCTGGAGAACCTGAAATATATTCAGATGGCTTTTCTCCCATCGACCTTCAACAATTGACTTTAACTATTTCTAAGTCTAAACCTTCCACCTGTCTCTTAGACCCGATTCCGACTAGGCTGCTTAAGGAAGTTTTACCTTTAATGAGCAATTCTTTATTAGAAATTATCAATCTGTCTTTACTAACGGGCCATGTACCACAGGCCTTCAAACTAGCTGTAATTAAACCTCTTCTTAAGAAACCTACTCTTGATCCAGAGGTGTTGGCTAACTATAGACCTATATCTAACTATAGACTATATCTAACTATAGACCTATATCTAACTATAGACTATATCTAACTACAGACTATATCTAACTATAGACCTATATCTAACTATAGACTATATCTAACTACAGACTATATCTAACTATAGACCTATATCTAACTATAGACTATATCTAACTATAGACTATATCTAACTATAGACTATATCTAACTATAGACCTATATCTAACTATAGACTATATCTAACTATAGACCTATATCTAACCTTCCGTTCCTCTCCAAGATCCTTGAGAAAGCAGTCGCAAATCAGCTCTGTGACTTTATGCATAACAATAGTTTATTTGAGGATTCAGTCAGGATTTAGAGTGAATCATAGCACAGAGACGGCACTGGTGAAAATGACCAATGACCTTCTAATAGCTTCAGACAAAGGACTTGTCTCTGTACTTGTATTGCTAGACCTTAGTGCTGCATTTGATACCATTGATCACCAAATCCTATTACAGAGATTGGAGCATCTAATAGGCATTAAAGGAACCGCACTTAGCTGGTTTAAGTCGTATTTATCAGACCGATCTCAGTTTGTATATGTAAACAATGAAAGCTCGATGAAAACCAGGGTCAGTCACGGAGTTCCACAGGGGTCTGTTCTTGGACCTATTTTATTTACCTTATATGTGCTTCCCTTGGGGAATATTATCAGAAAACACTCAGTAAACTTTCATTGTTATGCAGATGATACCCAGTTATATCTATCAATTAAGCCAGACGAAACTAACCAGTTCTCTAAACTTCAAGCATGTCTTACGGACATAAAAACCTGGATGACCTGTAACTTCTTAATGTTAAACTCTGAAAAAACAGAAGTTATCCTACTAGGCCCAGATCACCTTCGAAATCAATTATCTAACGATATAGTTTCTCTAGATGGCATTGCTCTAGCATCCAGCACTACCGTTAAGAACCTTGGAGTTATCTTTGATCAGGATCTGTCTTTTAACTGTTATATAAAACAGATCTCAAGGACAGCCTTTTTTCATTTACGTAACATTGCGGAAATCAGGCAAATCCTGTCTCAAAGCGATGCAGAAAAACTAGTTCATGCATTTGTTACCTCCTTATTATCAGGCTGCTCTAATAGGTCTCTTAGATCTTTACAGTTGATCCAGAATGCTGCAGCACGTGTTCTAACAAAAACTAAGAAAAGAGATCATATTACTCCAGTGTTAGCTTCTCTGCACTGGCTCCCTGTTAAATCAAGAATAGAATTTAAAATTATTTTACTTACCTACAAAGCTCTAACTGGCCAGGCACCGTCTTATCTTAAGGAACTTATAGTTCCATATTACCCAACTAGAGAGCTGCGCTCAATCAATGCAGGGTTACTTGTGGTTCCTAGAGTATATAAAAGTAGGATGGGAGCCAGAGCCTTCAGTTATCAGGCTCCTCTTCTGTGGAACCAGGTTCCAGTTTCAGTCCGGGGGGCAGACAAACTCACCACTTTTAAGAGCAGGCTTAAGACCTTCCTTTTTGATAGCGCTTATAGTTAGGGCTGGTTCAGGTTCGCCTTGGTCCAGCCCCTAGATATGCTGCTATATGCCTAGACAGCCGGGGGACTACTTAGAATACACTGAGCTCCTCTCTCCTCTTCTCTCACTCCCTCTTTATGTATTAATCTCCTATTTATGCACATTACTGATTTTGCTTCTTCCCCGGAGTTCTTGTGCTTTCTCGCCTCGCAGGTTCCCAGGAATCGGGGTTATATTTGGACTGTCATCGTGCCACCTACTGAGGCCCTGCTGACACCCACTACTACTACCACTATCATTATTAGTCACATTACTATTATTATTGCCTGTACTATTACGCTTATTGACTTGCTTGTACCCTGGAGTCTTTGTGCTTTCTCGCTTCGCAGGCTTCTATAAATCGTGGCTGTACCTGGACCGTGGTCGTGCATCCTGCTACGGCCCTGCTGACACTGACTGCTACCACCATTATTATTACTAGTCACATTACTATTACTATTACCTGTACCATTAAGCATTTTAGCTTTACTTCCACCCTGAAGCCCTTTTTGCTTTCTCGCTCTGCAGGTTTCCATGAATCGTTGTGGTACCTGGACCGTAGTCGTGCCTCCTGCTGTGGGCCGACTGACACCCACTGCTACTTCGATTATTATTATTAATCACATTACTATCCCTATTTTCATAACTATAATTCTACTGTTATAATTGCTGCTGTTATTATAAGTAGTCTTATTATATGAATCATTTATGTCATATACATTGAATGTGTTCTATCGCTGTTATGCTGTTCATTCTGTACACATGACATCTATTGCATTCTGTCCATCCTGGGAGAAGGATCCCTCCTCTGTCGTTCTCCCAGAGGTTTCTTCCTTTTTTCTCCCTGTTAAAGGGGTTTTTAGGGGAGTTTTTCCTGTGCCGATGTGAGGGAAGGACAGAGGATGTCGCATGTGCACAGATTGTAAAGCCCTCTGAGGCAAATTTGTAATTTGTGATTCTGGGCTATACAAAATAAACTGAATTGAATTGAATTGTTCAGCTAAAGTAACATAGGCCAAATTATAAGCCTTTATAATTTAAGTGAATAAAACAAGCACCACATTTCAGTGTCCAAAGTACCATTAGTGACCCTGAGAGGCTCACACTATAAAGGGTTATTGACCCTTTACAGCTGACGTCATCAAAAATATGTGTGAGCATGTTGGTTACTGCCCTGTGATAGTCTGGCGACCTGTCCGGGGTGAACCCTGCCTTCACCCAATGACAGCTGAGATCGGCTCCAGCCCCCCCGCGACCCTTAACAGGATAAGCGGTTACGGAAAATAAATGAATGTTGGTTACTGAAGTTGCATTTTGCCCCAGCCATCCAGACAAGTGAACAAGCTTTAGACATTGAATTAAAACTGTAAACAGCATCAAAATGTCTGCTTCTTTCTTGTTGGATGGTCAGAATCAATATTCCAACAGCGGACTCTAGTTCTACAGAATCAGAGTTTCAGTGTGACAGGTGTTGCAGGTTAATCAGTGACCTTGTTAACTGGTGACTTTCAGCATAACATCTGTTGCCAAACTGCGTGTGCACACTTATGTACATCATCATTGTTTACAAACTGTAAAAATGTATTTTGTAAAATCTCAGATGTAATACATGTTTATTAGCACAGATGAGGTCATGAATACCACTTCAGTGGGAATGGACTCTTCTAATGAACACAGATGTTGGTGGTTGACAGGGAACTAACTGATCCTAATGCAGTTGTGACAACATGCTGCTACCTCAGAAGTACCTCCAGAGCACATACAGCAGCAGAACTCGAGCCATTAAAGCCTCAGTGCAGGTTCTGTTATGAGGGGACGCCCGCCCCATGTGTCTACGATCCAATCTATGCAACATGCTGAAAGTTACTTACTTTATGAGGTGAGCTCCTCCAGAGAAGATGATCTCGATTTATATGGTGAAGGTCAACACGTTATCTTGGCTGCTGCTTCTGTTTCCTGACAGGAGAGAGTTTGATTCTGTTTTGGAGTTCAATGTTTCTTTCTTTCTCTGTTAGATTTAAAGTGTGGTATCCCCCCCACTGAGTGGCAGCTGTATTCACTGGCACATGTGCACTCACATTTACTCTCTCTCTCTCTCTCTCTCAGTACAGCATGTCTATAAATGGAGCTCAAGACTTGCCCGCCCACTGACCCTAACACACACACACACACACACACACACACACACACACACACACACACACACACACACACACACACACACACACACACACACACACACACACACACACACACACACACACACACACACACACACACACACACACACACACACACACACACTTTTTGACTTTAAGGGACCAGGACAGCTAAATTTGTTCTCACCTAATGTGTCTTACAGTCTTGATGTATCCATAGTTTGCTGTGAGGTGATATCTCCATTGATTTTTAATTCTGAAGTGAAGGATGTACATGTCATTAAACCATTAAAACTCTTTGGTTCCTCAAAGTTTATCAGCTGACACCATCGACAGCAATACACTGGTCGCCTCCTCCCTGGCCCCACCATGTGGTCAGATGCAGTATGTCTCATTGGTTGCACTGTGATTCAATTGCTCAAATATATTTAGACATATAGGTACCTTTGGTCTGTAAGGGGCTGCGTGGAATGGAGAGCAGTGATTGGTTACCAGATCTGAGGGGTTGGGAGGAGGAAGAAGAGATGAGCAGTTCAGTCCATGCTTTAAAAACAAATAAATGAATATTAAAATCAACTTCAGTGGTAGCAGATGAAGAGAGGCCAGCACAGGAAGGTATGGTCTGTCTTTGTGGTCCTGGTGAGGCAGCCTACCAGGCACCAGACGAGGTATGGCTGACTGATCGACTCCTATATAGAGAGAACTGCAGCAATCCAGGCAACCAGATTTTATTTTTGCAGGTGATCTAAGATGGTGGATAGCTGACAGCTGGCTTGATTTGTTTATACATTTCAAACCAGAACCAAAGATTACGCAGACATTTTTGCGTGAGACCTACATTGGATGACGGAGGCCTGAGGGCATTAATTGCGGTTGCAGAGTAGTCTGCTGGGCCGAAGATAGGACCTTGGGTCTATTCTGGTCCAGCTGAAGGAAGCTTTTTGCCATCCAGGATCTTATATCGTCCATGCGATTTAAATGAGAGGAGACACTGCATGGAACCCCAGGTTTCAGCGGGAGAGACAGCTGGCTGACGTCAGCATAACAACGGTAGGAGATATTGTATTTTCTGAAAAGAAACCCCAGGGGACGCACACGTAAGGAAATTAAAGCAGGCCTAATATGGAGCCCTTCACTTGGCTGTAATGTCATCTTATCCTCTGAGAGATTCACTGATCTGGCCTGCTTCCACCGGACACATGACCCAAACAGCTGTACGAAGTCATCACTGCAGCAGGAAGCATTCACAGATCACTGGCACTCGTCTTGCAATCATTGTCATGCAGGCTGGTAGTTCTCTGACTACTGCTGATGTTTTAATCCCATTAATGACGGAGTGGTCAAAGTCCTGATCTTAGACGACGGCTGTACGTAGAGGACATAAACTACAAACATTTCAGGAACGTCCCATATAAAACGTCAATGTGAAGAAAAGAGCAATAGAGTTTCTTTTATTGTGTCAAACAAGCACAGCACACTTCACAATTCTGACCCATTTAATTTATTCTTGTTTTCATCCTTTAACATAATTTCCATGACAACAAACCCTTCAGCAGTGAAATGAATAAGAATAAAAGGTACAAATAAAATCTACTAAATAGTGTTCCCTTGTTTAGCTTCAGTGGAAATGTTTCTTGGAGGCGAGGGAACAGAGTTGAATCTCTTTAACTATGAAGTTCATCCATTCAACCTTTATATATATATATATATATATATATATATATATATATATATATATATATATATATATATATATATATATATATATATAAACATATATATAAACAGGTGAGTCAGTCAAAAACAACTATTCATTTACTGTTACAGTCTGGAACCATATCAACCCTTCCATCCACTCACCAGTGTGAGCCAACAACAATGATAAAAAATAAAATAATAATAATAATAATAATAATAATAATAAGAGGAGTTGGTCATTGGGTATAATACACCTTTGCAGAAAATTTAAATATGAATAAATAATGCAAACTGACAGTAAATACTCACTAATTAAGGGCATCTACAGGTGTTTCTTCTGACTTAGTGTCACAATCTAAATATTCCATTATCATGAATTGAGCAAAAGCAAACAAAACAAAACATGGCAGAAAGATGCAAAAATGTCTTCTATGGGTTTGGCTACTTAGCAAGTAATAGTAGTGAAACAAATGAAAGATAAAGAAAGAAAAGAAAAAACAGAAAGAAAAACAAAAAGAACTGCCTGAGCTGGTTTAACACCTCTGAAAATAACAAGAATAAAGTCACAATTTGATCATAAAAAGTAATATTATTATGAGTAAAGTCATGATTCTGAAACACCATTTTACAAGAATAAAGTGGCAACTTTACTAGTAAAAAATAGCATTTTTTAAGAATATGCCATAATATTAAGAGTAAAGTCATAATTTTGAAATGGTCCCAATATAACAAGAATAAAGTCACAACTTTTTGTGTGTATATTTTTGGTAAATTACAAATTAAGCTGTACAGCTGGACCGCGCTCAGAGGAGAGAAGACTAGTACAAAGAGTACTGTGACTTTACTTGCATGTTATGACATTTTTTCTCATAAAAGTATTAGATCATGTAAAAGAGTTAGGATTTCTTTCTTGTAAAATAATGACTTTGCTCCCAGAACATGACTTTACTTTTTAAATCTCAGATTTTGCTTTTTTAACAGTGGCCCTGATACTAAATGTTATATACAACAAAAGTAATTGTAATAACATGAATCAAAAACGCTTTGTTCATGAATTAAGAAAAAAAAATCCCTTCAATGTCACAATGGCATCACCGGAGAAAATGGCTGATTCGCACAGAAAAGACATTGAAGTAGAGCAGCGACTCGGCGTCAGGCCTGCTGTGAGACTCCTGATGGCATTCTACAATGACTCTACGTGTGACAGCTCTGCTAATCAGAGAAATGAAATCATTTCCAGTTCACCGACACAATGGCCGACTCTGAAGTAGCAAGCAACGCAGCAGTGTCCTGAGCCGGACCGGTGGAGTGAAGTATAACAAGGCCCTAACACCAAGAACCAGATTAATAGGGTTACATACAGGTAGCAGTTTAAACATGAATATAGATAACAGACTCAACGTATGTGAAGGCTTTAAGTCTGCTTCAGTCTGTCTATGAAGCATCAGGATGTCAAGTCAAGTTACATTTAAGACCTTCTCAGCTTTTCAGTGTCAGTAACAATCAACAGAGAGACAAAGAAGGATACTGAACTGTAGCTCTATCAGAATGACTGGCCTTTAAATGCTATGAGGAACTGCATTCACTGTTGAGGACATGTGATCCCTTTTACAACCTGTAGACACCCAGCTGTACATTTACACCTCACTTTAAGGCCAGACTCTACAGGCAAAAACATTGTTTTCATGCACACACAATTTTGAGATTTTGGCTATTTTTTCTTCCATCATGTCTTCTTTCATACTCGTGAAAAGTAAACATCTAAAATACACATGTTGGTGTGTATTTTACTACTTTGTCTATTTGCGTCTGTAGAGTTTTCCTAATTTCACCAAATGTGACCATCAGATAATGTCGCATTTGCATATTTAAACAAAGAATCATTTTCTACATGTCCGTAATCAGCTGGGGAACTTTCATGGTGATATAAATTAGTTCATCTTTTTACCCTATTTACTTGTTGTGTCTTCAACATGTATGTTATTGAAAAAAGGATATCCTTAAGATGAGTTTTTCTCAGACACTGATCCACTTCAGTAGCTCTTACATACACAGAACTTTGCAGTTTCATTCCTCTCTATATTCTGAGGGTTTTTCCAGAGGGGCTTGTTCATACATCATTCATAGTCTGATTTAAATATGTAACATTCTATAACTAAAAACACAGAGAAATTAGTTTTTTTTAGTTTTTTTTATGTCTGTTGATAGTATTTTCTTATTTATGAGTGATACAAAGAGATACTGTACCTAATATTCCCCCTGTAAAAACACTTGACTCTAATATGTCAACAAAATGAAACAAGGATTGTGAACCTGGCTTCATCCAGTTCTTTATGTTCTGGAAATGTAAGTAGCACATGTGTCATAAAATGATGCCTCATTCTGAACAGTGACTTTCAGAAAACTTGTAATACAAAAAATAACTGTTTTAATGTGACTAATCATCTGGGGAAAATGCATGGTGATATTTATTAGTAGAATGTTTTACCCTATTCACCTGTAGTGTCTCCTTTTACACCCACATTCTGCAGAAAATGACGTGTTCCTGCAGAATCCAGCAGTCACAGCTTGTCTGCGGCTTTGAAACGTGTTATAAATGTGTGACGTGCGCTGACATGCATCCTGTAATGGTCTGCTAGCTGTCTTCCCTCTCAGGTAAATGCTTGTTTTAGTCTCATGTACAGTATCTACAAGGTAGGTTGAACAATAATGTGGTATCTTTGCTTGGCAGCATGAAGGCGGCTGCAGAGGCCGGTTGGGGGTTTCTATTGTACATCTAGTCGTCTGGCCTCATCGCCTGTTAAGACCACAAAGCATTACTGGTGAATAACCGTGTGGACGTAACGGGCGTGTGCGTGTGTTTGATTTGAGACCACTCAGCACTGCTCTCCTTCTTCTATGTGATCCACTCATTTTTCAAACAGACATCTAAAAGGTGCAACATGTAGCATTGACACTCTTGATGGTGGGTTAGGAGACAGGGGCCAAATATGAGTTATACGTAGTAAAATTCTGGTTGTCTGGACCAGAAAAACACATGTGCTATAGAAAATTCATTTTCTATCAAAATCATTTCTAAACTTCTAACTACACTTCAAAACGCTCGACATTACAGTAGCTTACAACACATATTACTTATTAAGGGTTTCTGTATCTGCTGCTCTTCAGTTTGATTTAAATGAATTCAATATGTTAAACTGTAACACAGTGCATGGCTTTAGTGTCCACTTAAAATAGTATGATGCAAATGTATGATGTAAATCTAATATTAAGATTTAACAAACAGAACAGGCAGAAATGGTGAAATATTGGTTTGAAAAACTGTAGTCCACCAAAAAAGAAGAGACATTTGTCCTGTGAACGGAGGCCGATCGTTACCTTTACTACTGAGGACAAAAGCCAGATGTTGGTCTTTTGTCCAGGGTGAGAGGGGCTATAGACTTTGGTCACTTAAATTGGTGCTTTCTATTTTAGTAGATTACTAGTTGGAAGTTGCTAGTCAAAATGAAAGAAGGTTTTCTGAATAGCTACTGCAACAATATAAATAGATGCAACCTCTGAGGAGCCAGAGCAGCTGGGAACCACTGATGATTACATTGTGTGGGTTATAGCATGCTAACATGCTCATGTTTAACGTGTAAACCGTAGTATTTTAGAATGTAAAGGTTAACATTAAATTACAGCTAAAGCGATATCATGTCAGAGACATTTTTCCCTCTGGGCCCAGGTGCTGGATAGGCTCACTGGGCCTAGGCCTTCCTAACTCATAGCAGTAGAGTCTAGGTGAGCTATGGGATTCAGATGAAATGCTACACATAGCACCTTTTAGTACTGAGGAGGAGGTGTTCTTTCCTTCTTGGTGTTATCTGATTGTCTGTTTCATAATTCACTTGTTATCCCTTACATTCTTGTATTATTCATCTTGTTTCTTTCTGACCTCACTTCACCTCACCCATACAGACCCAATCCTCTGCATCTCATTCCAACAGTCCTTCTGTAGATGGTCTCTTTCTTCTCTCCCCCCACAGTCCGCCCCTCCTCTCGTTCTTCCATCACTCCCAGAAGATGTTGGTGATGTCAGAGTCCAGGCTGAAGATCCAGATCAATAGCGGTGCAGAGATCATGACGAACGACCAGGACACGCCCTTCAGCGACTGGCGCAGACTCGTCATCATGCACCCGGCCAATCCCGTGCTAGGCCCCATCCTCCGCAGCTCCTCTTCCTCTTCCAGGGTCTTTTTGAGAGACGGATTGCAACAATGGAAAAGGTTAGACACAGACCACTTTGTGATACAAATACCACGGCTGCACATTCAAAGGTAACTTTGGCATTGTTCACTTGGACATTATATCCTCATGTTTTGTGTCTCAGAGACTGATGAGGACAGCTGTTCTTGAGTCTGGTCCCGTATTGAGTGACAGCGTTGCAGTTACACACTGTCAATGTAACATTACGTCCAGGAAAAGTTCCTGACAGACTTAGTTTGTCTGACAACATAAAGAAAAGACCCGACAGAGGGTGGTCGTAACGTTACATTGTCGCTCACAGTTACAACTCTCTAGCTCAATACTGGAGCAGTTAAAAAACTGTTGTCCTCATTCGTCAGTGAGAGACAAAAGCATGAGAAGATAGCATGAGAGGATAGCATGAGAAGATAGCATGAGAAGATAGCATGAGAAGATAGCATGAGAAGAAAGCATGAGAAGATAGCATGAGAAGATAGGGTCCAGGTTGAATACTACAGAAATTCCCCTTTAACTGAAGCACTGTCAGGCATGTCTTCTGACCTGGACCTGGCTTCCTGGCTCAATGTAGTTGCGGGCCAGGAACTTGAGAGCCTCGTCCATCAAGATGACAGGAAGTGACATCTTCAACACCACCACCCATTGAGTCCAGGACAGAGGGCGTATCTGGAAAACCACCTGCAGACGGAGAGAACGGAGGATATTTCAGCCCTGCGTGGAGAAGAAGTGTCAGCGAACAGATAGATGACTCGTGCATGCACGCTTACCGGCAGGGGGTCGACATATAGAATGAGGAAGTGTAGAGCCATGGACAAACAGATGGCCCCCACCAGCCAGGGGTTTGACCAGGGAGGCATTTTCAGCAGTGACTGGTTCTCTGAAAGACTGGACAGCAAAAAACAAAACGTTATTTTTGCTCGGTGAATTTTCAGATTATATGTATCCTGGATCTATATGTATCCTGGATCTATATGTATCCTGGATCTACGGCCTTCAAACACCGAACCAGAACGTACAGGTGGAATTTATCACAATGACACAGGGTTGTTACATACAGGACACGAGCTTTAATGTGTGGGTGTGTTGTTTTATTCTTACCTGTTCAAGGCGTTGCACATCTCTATGGTAACCAGGACCGACAGGGCCATAGTCATTGGATAAGGAGACTCAAAGACTGAACACTGCACACCAGCAAACTCAGCGTGGCCCTCACTGCACTGCAAGTAGTGGGACTGTGGAGGAAACAAACGTGGAAATGAAATCTCCTAAACATGGCCAATATTCACAGATCTATTACAATCAGCATAGATGTCAGCCAATCAATAACAAGAAATTACAAAAGTATGTTTCAGGTGATTCTCCATCAGAGAGCACTGATTTGTTTATCTGCTTTAATGCTCAGCACTTACCTTGGTCACACTCTCTCTACAAACCACATTTCAGTGTTGGCCTCCCTCAACTGTTGTGTAGCCTTTAAAGGAATACTTTGACCCCAAAATGACCTTTTGTAATGACTCATCCCTTTTACATTGAATTCTTAAAGAAAACGTAGCTTTCTCTCAAGTGTTTGTTGGCCTCTTGACATATCATTACCTTGTTCAGTTGATTTGATATAACATCTGGCCTCCTGATGAATGCGAGTCCAGCATTCATTTTCTTTTTAGCTCTGTTTTGGTCTCCACCAACTTCTGAGAGAAATGTCTCTGTCTCTTTAGGTCCGACCTATAATGTAGTTCTTTCCATTAAACTATTCTAATAAGCGGCTGTTAATATTATCAATAACAAATATAGGCTGTTTATTGCCTTTCTTTCATTGTCTTATTTTGAATTGTTTCTATCTTCTACCTACAGTTGACAGTGTGAGATAAACATGGAGCTACACTCTTTTTGACTGTGTAATGTCATTGTGTGATGTTTTTTAATACTATTTTTATCAACATGTAATAACATGTTTATGGTCACAAGAAGGTTCAACTGCTAACCCACACTGTATTCATTCAACTACAGTATTGATGAAGGAGGTGTAGTGAGGGGAGATCCCTGCTGTGTTTACCAGCTGATAGAAGGAAAGCTTTGGTCCGTCGTGGGCTGCCATGAACCACCAGGCAGCAGCTCCGACAGTGGCAGCTCCCACATAACCTGCACCGAAGGGTGGAAAGTAGTTATTTAGTTTGTAACCTGCAGGTAAGATGCTGTGATGATGAACACGCAATCTGCAGATAGGTTTTTGTGTATGCATTCTGTTCCAGGCTCACGACTCACATCCGATGATGAGGTAGCGGCAGAACAACCAGCTGGAGATCAGAGGCTCTTTGGGGGAGCGTGGGGGGCGGGACATGATGTCCAGATCTGGAGGGTTGAAGCCCAGAGCTGTTGCTGGGAAACCGTCGGTGACTAGGTTGACCCATAGCAGCTGGACTGGGATCAGTGCTTCAGGCATGCCCAGTGCGGCCGTCAGGAAAATACTGAGGAAGAGGGAAGGACAGATGGAAGAGAAGGTAACAGTGAGAGGCCCAGATGATCCATAAACTGAATGTTGGTACACCACCTTCTCCATCCATCCACTTATATCAGCTCCTTTACTAACCAGACCACCTCTCCTATGTTGGATGAGATCAGGTATCTGATGAACTGTTTCATGTTGTTGTAAATGGCTCTGCCCTCCTCCACTGCAGCCACAATGGTGGAGAAGTTGTCATCAGCCAGGATCATCTCAGAGGCTGACTTAGCCACCGCCGTGCCGCTGCCCATAGCGATGCCGATCTCCGCCTTCTTCAATGCAGGCGCATCGTTCACCCCGTCGCCTGTCTGAGTCACGAGGGAGCGGGAGGATGGAGCAGGGCTGTTATACTGGTTATCAACGTGCCGCGATACTACTTCAGGTAAGAAAGGGGGTTCTCACCATGGCTGTGATGTCATCAAGGCTCTGCAGGTACTCCACAATACGGCTCTTGTGTGCCGGTTCCACCCGGGCGAAGCACCTCGCCGTCCTGCAGGCCTGACGCTGCAGGTGAGGGGGCAGCTCGTCAAACTCCCGCCCCGTCAGGCCCCCAATAACCCCCTCCTGCTCCTCCTCCTGCTCCGTGATGATGCCCACCCTCCGACAGATAGACAGGGCTGTCCCTTTGTTGTCACCTGGAGAGAACAACAAAAGGTTCTGAAGTGTTCTATTGGCCCACGTTTTCATTATTAGGATTTCTGACAAAGTGTACAAACTAAGTTCTTGCAGTCTCTTAAATAAACATTTGGTGTATACCCAATGAAAACAAGAAGTTGGATGAAAGATATTTTTTGTGTTTCAAAAACATATAAATAACCATCAGCATAATCTAATGAATGATAAAAGAAACACATCAAATCTATAATGTCCTGTCATGTTAAATGTGTGTGCTCGGCCCTGGTTAGTGCGACTGACATGATTGATCTGCATGCTCAGGCTGTTTATTGGGTTTCATGGCCAGTGACAGCAACAGTTGACCATTAATACCGAGAACATTTTTACGCAGGTCAGTCCATAGTTACTTTATCGCCAACAAAGGGATGCTCGTTAACCTATTGAGCTGCTCTGACAGGACGCTCCGCGGCACCGGGCCCCGTTTGAGTGTGTGTGTCTGTGTGTGTGTGTGTCCAGATGTGAGTATGGAAAACATGTCAATCCAGAATCGATGTGTCATCTGATCAGCTCTTCTGATTGGCCTCTGTAGTGACCACCAATCAAACTATTTAGAACTAAGATCAGCTGATAACGATAAATCATCTTTTCTTAAAGCAGAATAGTAAGGCTTGTGTCTTTTGCTTCACTGTGATGTACACTCCTGCTGATGTCTTGACTTTACGAGCATATGTAAAAAATAAAACGTCTTAAGTACTGAGATATATTTTGTTATTCAAATTTAGATTTCTGACACACATTTGTGACACACTTTAATACTTCCATCTTCTAATTTTAGCATACAGATTTTAGGGATACGGAGCACATCACTATAAGTAAAAAGCAGTGTTTTTGCACACATAAAGTCTACATCTAGATGTGTGGTGATACCTGTGATCATGATGACTCTGATGCCAGCCTGCCGACACATTCGGACTGCGCTAAGCACCTCTTTCCTGGGGGGGTCCAACATGCCCACACAGCCCACAAAGGTCAGGTCGGACTGTGGAGAGGAGACACTCGTTTAGTTAAAGCCACTGGTGAAGACAGACAAGAGGACCGTCTCCTGCTCCCATTCAGCAGACAAATAAAGACTCTTTATCTTAACTTCATTCTTTTGAAAGTGATATGGATACAGTGCTTTGTTTTTTAAGAACATTTCCTCATCATCATCACCTCATAGTCACCAAAGACAGCTGAGTTCTCCAGGTTGAGGGAGTGGATGTCAGGGGGCGTGTCCCTGGTTGCCATGGCGAGGCAACGCAGCATGTCTCGGCCCGATCCCCATTCCCTCACAGTGGACAGGATCTGCTCTCGAACCGCCGGGCTCAATGGCACACGAGAGGAACCGCTGACCCGGATATAATTACATCGCTCCAACACACTCTCTGGAGCGCCCTGTGAGAGACGGGGGAGGAAGAAGACATGTCTCTTTACTCCCCGAAGTAGTCAGGAATACGTCCTGAAGACCAGCTAGATTGAAAGGAAACATGGCGCTGATATGTGTAGCGTTGCCCTAAAGGAGAACTAAGATGAATACAACTGGAAAAGACTCACTCTTTCGTGTTTTATTGATGCCTCTGATACTTTTGATCGTATTAATCATAAAAAATATTGATCAAATCATATCAAAGAGGGGTTTCTAAGGGGTTTTTGGGTATGCTCACCAGACGAGTTCAGATGAGACTGCTCTGTTCACTGTGAACAATGGAGTTTTTATTTTATCTCCTGTTCTTTTTAACATTTACATGGATTATCTATCACTGCAGTTAAATGGATGTGGAACATCTCTCAATAGCCTGTATGCAGTTATTGAAGATGTGTTCATAACATGGAATGAATTTTAACATAAATATAACGCAAATAATAACTTTATTATCAGAATAAGGAAGACAGCATACTAGTATTTTTCTCTGATGTAATAGGCCATTACATAACCGATGATGTATCAGATGATAACAGTTTAGAAACTTGTACGGACAAGCAATGTGACAGCATGAGGCTGCTGCTTAAAGCTGAAGGACGCTGCGGGGCGAGCCGAATGTTTGTTAATGTGGAACTGGTGTAAAGGTGTAAAGTTGGTGGTTCATGGGTCGGGTCGAGGTGGTCGATTCGTGCATACGTTTGCATGCTGGGCGGGTGGATAGGCTCCCTCTGGCCGTGTAGCTGCCAGCTGGTTGAGCAGCGGGCATCGTGAGACACGTTAGTCAAACTTGACAGTAACAAAATAAAACACCTTGGTCAGTCTTTCCACTGTTCCAACAATTTGGTCAAAATGAACCATCGGGTTACATTTGTAAATGTGTAAACTTTACACGCTGTTATTTATTTAATATAGTCTATGTTTTCTCCCTACAGTCTCTCCCTCCCCAGGCAGATGAGGGGGTGGGGGGAGTGGGAGGGATCTTTAAAGAATTATCAAATAGTTCCCAGTGATTATTAAAATTGCGTTTTGCTTGAAATGCTTATCCCTAAAAAGCTGCATTCTGGGGCCGGGGAACACACCTTGACAAACATCTTGGCTCCAGAGGCCGACCTGGTGAGTTTATTGGATGAACAGAAGACAGACATGGACTTCCTGTCTCTGGAAAACTCCAACGTCAACTCCTTCCTCATCAGCTGCTTAATCACCTGAAAACAAGCAAAAAAGAAACTTTCACAATTCCGAGAGCTTTTTTTCGCCAGAATATACAGAAATAAAAACATACAGCTGTAGTTACTTTGAAACACAGTACAATCGCAGGATTGCAGCATAATGGAGGGAGAGGTCAGAGGGAAGGATCAATGAGTCATTAGCACCGGCACTTTAACTTTACACACACACACACACACACACACACACGCACTTACGGAGCAGCACGCTGTAGCTCTCTCAGCAGGGCTCAGTCCTATCAGGTCAGTGTCGAACACATTCATTTTCTCCACCAGACAGCAGAGAGCAGTCTCCGTTGCCTCCCCGACCTTCTCAAACACACCCTTTGCCTGGAAAACACACACAACACACACACACACACACACACACACACACACACACACACACACACACACACACACACACACACACACACACACACACACACACACACACACACACACACACACACACACACACACACACACACACACACACAGAGAGAAGGAACAGAGGTTAAAGTATGCTGCTGACGGTATTTGTTGTAACACACATTCAGTCGTGAACGTTCCAGCACCATATAGGGTAATCTATGTCTTACCTCATTGTAGTCCAGTGATGAGTCATTGCACAGTGCACAGATGGAGGCCATCTCCACCAGGCCCTCATACCGACTGGACTTCACCACTGAGCCATCCTTATAACTGCAAACACAGAAGGACCGGCCACGACAGAAGACATAGGATCAAAGAGGGAATGGTGAAGGCAATGTATACAAATATTAAGAAAAATGAAGGAGAGATAAATTGTGGGCTCTCATAAACCATATCCATCCATAAAACAGTCAGGGGTTAAGGGTTAAAGGTTAAAGACACTCACACTTCCCCTTCAGGGGCGTAAGTAGATCCAGTCACTGCGAAATCGCTCAGGCTGCAACGCTCCCCTGACACACTGTCTACCACAAACATCTGAAAAAACACACACACACACACACACACACACACACACACACACACACACACACACACACACACACACACACACACACACACACACACACACACACACACACACACACACACACACACACACAATGCAAAAGATAGACAATGCAGTAGTCGATTAGTTCAATCATATTAGAAGATCAAAACTGAGGTTAGGTCAACATTCCAACAGGTTATTAAATCAAAGCGGACACTTCCTCCTGGAAGACTTCCTGTGATCAGTAAGAACATTGTAAAATGTCTGCACCAGGGTTTGTGCAGGTTTCAAAAAGTTCAGTCTTAGTTCTTTTAAGACCACATAGAATGAAATGTAATACCCGTTTGTGTTCGGCGGTCATACAGGCAAACGTATGAAGGATGTTTCAACGATACAATAGCAACAGCAGTGAAGATACACAGAAACCCTGTTTACCTTATTGTTTAACACCAATGCTACTTTTCACCTCAGATTTATTTAAGAGGGAAAAGTTCTCGAATAGAAGTTTCTTTTTTTAAATAGCAGCTGTGTCCAGCAAATAAAGACAACAGACATTGAAGGGGTTGGTGACATGTTGACCAGTGCAACAGCAGAGTCTGTCATCCTCTGCAGCTTCTCTTTTTAACATTATCTTAGTTTTACTTGAGCATTTATTTCCTGTTGCTTCTAGTTGGCTGATTTATCATTTGATGTGAAGATGCTGTCGATGAAACCCGACGATTCCTGCAAATAGTTCACGTTAAAAGTAAACCAGCTGCTGTCGGCTCTCAATGTTAAACTTTCTAGTAATATCATCCTCCTTAATGTTTGCTTTTACCCTGCCTGTATTAGCTACCCGCCTTTATTTGACTGATGAACTCTGCTATAACTGTAATACTGGCTTTTATAAGATCTATCGATAGTTAAACAGGATGTAAGTGAGCTTAACCCTTTGTTAATCCAATGTTAGTATAACAAGCCACTAGATGTTCAAACTCCTTTTTAGGGGTTTCCAAGTTGCCTGCTATTTTAAGGTCCCGTCATCATCAGTATGATGTAATCAGTAACACTGTGTCTTATCAATCATATGAGAGCTAAATGAGGCTGACTGGCCCACGTAGTGATGTTGATACAAGGTGGCTGTATCAGTGTGATGCAACATTCCTTCTTCCATCTTACCCTGCAGACTGACATCTGGTTGGTGGTCAGTGTTCCTGTCTTGTCAGAGCAGATAACAGATGTGCAACCCAGCGTCTCCACTGATGGCAGGCTGCGGACGATGGCGTTCTTCCTCGCCATCCTCCTGGTGCCCAGAGCCAGGCAGGTAGTGATGACTGCCGGGAGGCCTGTGAGGAAACGCAACAGGGGGAATGGTGGTGATGAGAAAGCTTTTTAATTCAGAAAAAACATGCAGTTTAAATAGCTGTGCAGTTAAGGGAGCGTTTCAACATTGTATCGTTGGTGCTTTGAGAATCACACACTTTCTTAATTAGCAGTAAAAGCTGCGCAATCCATTTTGTGAAATTGCCTCTCTGTGTCTTTAAAAATGCACTTGCAGTTTTTGTAAAAACAAAAGAATGGCACAGGTTCCAGAAGTGACTTTTCTGCCTGGATAAACAGATAAGATGTTTGACCTTCTGGTATGGCAGCTACAGCCAGCGCAACAGCGATCTTGAAATAGTAAACAGCTCCTCTCAGCCAGCTGCCTCCATGGACCGGGTCATTGAAGTGCCCCACATTAATGGCCCACACTGCCACACAGATCACACTGATGACCTGCAGGTTAAAACAAGACAAGTGTAAGGTTGTAACACAGACGATAAAGTTTGAGTCCAAAGTGACCATAAAAACACACGGGCCCTCGCCTTAGACAGCTGTTCTCCAAACTGGTCTAGTTTCTGTTGTAGTGGGGTCCTTTCAGGTTCAGTGGCGGCCATCTCATCTCGGATCTTCCCAATCTCTGTCTGCACCCCTGTTGCCACGACAACCCCGATGGCACGGCCCGCTGCAATGTTGGTGCCCTGGAACAAGGTTGTGAACTTTATTGTGAAACTCGTTTCAATCCTAACAAACATTGAGACATAGTCACACACAGTCTTGTAGTTCAGCAGTGTGACTATCATCTGTTCCTATTTTATATGCTGCCAAACGTGATAAATAAGTGGACTGATTGATGACTTTCCCTTCCAGAATAGCAGATTTCCTTCACATCATGGTCTGACGTCACACTCAGTCCAGCATCACCCAGAGAACCACAGCAACAAAGACAACCTGCAGATCTGCAGCCTGTCAGAGTGGTGCTGCTAAATAAAACATCACTGGCTGCTGTTCTTTGACCACAGACCACCTGGTGACTCAGCCGTTTCTCTCGCACACACGCACACACACGCACACACACACACGCACACGCACACACACACACACACACACACACACACACACACACTGCGTTGTCCCTCTCAGGCCATGTCATACTTTTATTTGACATTTTTAATATCTAGTAAATCTTAAACAATAAACTAATAAGCAAGGCGGTGACTATGCTGGACACGTTATCAGTAATGTGGTGACTTTTTGGGTCTGAAGTGTTTAAGAAGAGCTCTGAGTAGAAAAAAACAGGAAGGGTTGTCCATTATTATCCATAACAGTTAACTGCCATTGATACTTTAACCAATCAAAAACATATTACAATAACATATAAGTTATTTCTGTTACACAACAGTTTGTGTTCAAGGATATAACATGAGACGCTACCTTTGCTAAATCAATACATCAATCATCAATACATGATAAAAGAGGCTCTGATGGGTCCTAGTAACCAGGTGTCTCCTTCCAACCAGCCTGATGTGTGTAGAGGTCTGTTAGGTTATACTGGTGATTTAATGAAGGTGAACACAGTGAACGCCACTGTGCTCTGACCTGCAGCCTTCAGCTGCTGAAGGGAATTCCTGAACTGAAGGAGCTTTTCATACATTTCCTGCATTTGCCACAATATTTAATTGAAATAAATTATTGACATTTTAAGCATTAATCTGTTGTTTCAGCATGTCTGCAGCAAGTTCTAAGTAGCACTGATTTAATGTCTTTATATTTGGGACAAATCTCTACAAAGCATTCTATAAGCCTCTCTATAAGCGTGTGCGCTCCATCATTGTGGTTGTTTTCAAGGTGCCAAATAATCCAGCATCTTTTGAGAGATTTTTCTTTTTTTCCTCATGCTAATGCTAAACTAGCATTTTGAGCAGAAGCAGCTGCAGAAAGCAGGACCCAAATTACACATGCTTCCAAAGAAATCACCGCACTGATGAACTGAACAAGTGACACTGTCCTGCTCTTAGGGCAATACCGGTTGGAAGAAGTTATTAATTATTAAAAGATGACCGATTTCTAAGGCGGCCAAATATCAGTTAAAGAAATTGCTTAAAATTTGCATCCAAACTCTGAGCAGATCACTGCAGCTTTTTTTTCTCTTAGAGCTGCAGATTGAGCTTTTTAGGTGTTCAGTGATCGGCTGAGATAAGTATTTATGTAGAGATGTAAGGTATACATTGTACTTTAAGGATAACAAATCCCATCAAAGACCAATGAAATTTGTGCATTTGTTGGGGGACTATTTTCAGCGGTGGATAAATCAACATTTGGTGTGGTTTCATGGTAAGTGTGGTTTCATGGTAATGAAGGTACATATCACCAAGAGCAACAGTGTGGCTCATTGATATTGACAAATATATAGAATATCACTCCTTTTGTCCTTCAAGTATAAATACTTAAACACTAGGCAGTCCCATGTCTGTCTTTCTCCTGGTTTGAAGTTAATTGTGTGTGAATTGGGAAAAGACATATAAAGCTGTTGAGACTCACAGAGAAGAGCATGTTCTTCTTGTCCTGGTTGACGGCTCGGGGATCCGGTACAGGGTCTGTGTGTTTGAGCACCGATACAGACTCCCCTGTCAGAATGGACTGGTCTACCCTCAGAGTGGTGGAACAGATGGAGGTCAGCCTGATGTCAGCTGGGACCTTATCACCAACTGCAGGGTGTGGGGAACAGAAACAGAAAAACAAATCTTAATTTCCCTTTTGCATTTAGTTACATAGGGAAAATGGGGTCTTTGTTTTCAGTCCTGTCTTTAAACTTTTTTTCCCTGACTTAAATAAGTCACAAAAAGTGAGTCTTTACAAATGGTAGCATGACAAACTCTACAGTTAGACAGCATCTGATACTTTTATGTGATGTAGATAATGAAGCATAAAGCTGACTGGCTTCCCTCAGCCATACAAAATGTCCCAGACTTCAGACAATGTGGCTTAAACTAGCAAAGCACGTCACTGCCCTCCTTCCTGTCAGAGCTGCAGGTTGTGCAACCAAGGTTGTTTCTCCTCCAAATGCTGCAGTTTCTCGAGCAAACAAGAGCATGGCCTTCTTAACTAGAGCTGCTGTTTGCCTAAACCAGCTGAAATGACCAGTGTGGTTGGTGAACTAAAAGCTTTAAAATCCTCCTAGCAGGACATGCTCTGCAATCACTGCTCACAACACATTGTGTCCGCCACATATCATGGTATTGTACGGTATCTTCATTATAAGCTGAAGTGCCTAAACATGACATTAAGCTTACTTATTGCCTGTTGATGAATAAATAAAATCAATATTTGGACAATTGGACAGATGTTATCATGTTATTTTGTTATAGTCATCTATGGTGGTGATTTACATAAAAACACAATTCAAATGATTAGGAAATAAAAGTTAGTATTTTCATTGATGGAAAAATAAGTAGTAGTAGCATTAGTAGTTTTAATGATGTATTATAAGCTGGTTTAGAGCTAGTTTTAGAAAGTTAAACAGGTCATAATTCTCTAACGTATACTGCTGTGAAACATCTCCATCCAACAACTGGATTTATTGAAGTTTCTCACCAAAACCAAAAAGCATTTTATAAGATTACATTTGAACACATCAAAGTAACGTTTTGAGGATTTGAACAGATTTGTTGTTTCCAATATGGCACTATCGGGTATTGGGAACTAGAAAATATTATTGCGGCTCCCCCGATCGCATATTTTTACTGAATATTGGCCCCTAATAGTGATCACATTTATTTATCGCTTGCCAAATCGCCACAGAGTTTACTTGTCCCAAGTAGGCGGTTAAGCGTTAAAGTGGAGCCCTGGTCTGAATTCTCTGGTTGCAAAAAAAAGTCTGGTTGTGTAGAAGTCTATGAGAAAATGACTCTACTTCTCTCTTGATTTATTCCCTCAGTAAACATTGTAAACATGAGTTTATGGTCTCAATCTCTAGTTTCAAGTCTTCTTCAATACAGCATGATGTTCATTTAGTAAATGATGCTCCATTTAGAGTCAAACAGACCATAAAGCAGGGTATGCTTTAGGGGCGGGGCTACAGGTTGCTGCCAATGCGTTGTCCCGTCTGGGAGTTCTTCTTCTTGTACACAGTCTATTGTATATTCCATAACACTTATGTGTAGGAAAGGTTTTCACTTCTTAAATGTTTTTGCAAAAGAAATGTGTCCAAGAAACCCTGCAGAACTGTTTACATGATGAAAATATTGTTATCAAATGTCTGCAGAATGAAGGTTCTGATATACAAAACGCCCTTTCTCAGCTGGACTGTTATGAGCTACTCCAACAATTTGTTTTTTCTATGTTAATGAGTTCTATGGCTCCTGAGGCTGACCTCAATGGCCTATCTGTTATGTATGTGTGTAAACATAAATTATTGTCAAATGAATTAGAAATGGCTGAATGGTGGAACAGCAAATATCAGTAAAATGTATTCATATTCTGCAAGTCATATCACAGGTACAGAAATGTGCGGTTAATTCATGAGTACATGGACATGTGAGAGCATGAAAAAGGTATTTTCTCAATAAGATGTTAACTAAAGGACATGAGCCAATGTGTAACAGAAGTGAAATGAAAATGTTTCAGAATCATGTGCTCATGACATTTGGAAACATGTCTGCATCGTGCATAGATTACGACCGATTGCTACACATGAAAGGTTAACATTCTTTCTCTTGGAAGAGCACAGCCTTTCATAAACTGTTTACAAGTGTTTACATATGCGAGTGAGTCAGAGGAAGCCGGAGAGAGAACTGATGGGAGAAATCTAAGCCTTTTACTTTCCTTCAACAGAGGCTAGTTAGAGAAAATTTGACACTTATAACGAGATCTATCGTAGAACTACAACCAAATGTTGGAGAGAACACTGAAACATTTTACCAGAGCAGAAATATTATCAAATAAAATCAATTTCAATTGTAAACCACTTAATGTAAAAGACGTTCTTGAAAAAACATAATCGAGGTCTAATTTACGGACTAAATTAAAAGCCCTTTAAGTATTCATCATGAGTTGATTGAAAATGATTTGACTATGAATAGATAGATAAAAATCAGCCAAATGCGACTCAACATTTCAATTGGAGGGTTGAAACAGACAGTGTCAACCTCTGTGTCTGAAAAGTGAAGCCAATGCTTCATGTGTTAAAGCTGCATTCTCTCTCCTGTCCATCAGGGGGCGACTCCTCTGGATGTATAGAAGTCTATGAGAAAATGACTCTACTTCTCTCTTGATTTATTCCCTCAGTAAACATTGTAAACATGAGTTTATGGTCTCAATCTCTAGTTTCAAGTCTTCTTCAATACAGCATGATGTTCATTTAGTAAATGATGCTCCATTTAGAGTCAAACAGACCATAAAGCAGGGGATGCTTTATGGTCTGTGCGGGGCTATCTTGTGAGTGACAGGTTGCTACCACTGCGTTGTCCGGTCTGGGAGTTGTCTCTGTGTTTGTCTTACAACTTTAAGTGATGTCACTGGGACTACATCCACGTCTGATAAAACTTCATTGACAAACATGAAAATGATTTCGTTGTGATTCTTGCAGGGATCTGTACCAAACCAAGACGTTTCCTTCAGTCTGTATAATATGTGTGGGCCCCTGACATCATTGTGTTTAATGTCGTCATATTTAACATCCAGAGCATTAATATAGCAGCAAATATATCTGCTAAGTAAAGATATAGAGAAAGAATGTTTACGCCCCTCTGTGTGTGTCGTTGTTATCAGAGCTTCCTTTGCTTTGCATGCAGGCGATACAGCTGATAACGCTGTGCTGGAAGCTTAGCCACCCTGAGGTCCTCTCAGGTAAACACTGACGCTGTCAGAACTTTCAGCATCATTAGTTATGAGTCATTTTTGGGGGATTTTGTTTCGTCTAGTTTATGTCAACAATAGCTCAAATGCTTAGTTGACAAAGTTTTAGTCAACTTAAGTCTTTACTTTTAGTCAAAATGTTTTCTCTTAATGTAGTCCTAGTCCTGTGTCCATTATCCTTTTTTTAGTCCGCATTGGACATTTCAGTTAGTGGAGCCAAAACCAATCATTTTGGTCAAACTTATTTCACATAAAATGTTATCTTGTCATGATCTGATGAAGAACACAGGTTGAGTGATTAAGAATGAGGTCCTCCTGACTGTGCTCATCAGTGATGCCCGGGTCAGTTCTGTCTTTTTCGATGTCCTCACAGTTAGTGTTTAATGACTTAGGTGCCGACTCGTCATCGACGTACATATTTAGCCATTAAGTCATTACTTTCATTAATGAAATTAACACTGCACAACACCAGACCAATTTGATTTGCTGGTACAAACCGAAAGGTTAGACTGTTTGAATGTGCTGTTCTGCAGAGAACCCTTTAAGCTGACAAGAAAAAATGATAATAATGGTGGACACGGTGTACTCAAAATCAGCCCAAATTACTAACACAAACTACTAGCAGCTTCATTCCAAAAATGTGCGTCTCTACCCAGAAAGTTATATCAATCGCTCCATTATGATTGGGCAAAAACATTAGAAAAAGAATAGAACTGTGAGTCACATTAAACACAGCCTCCGGCTCTGATGTGTGTCACTGAGTTCCCATGCTCTGGAAGTCAAATACTCTTACTACAGACAGGAGGACACTGGATCACACACACACACGCACGCACGCACGCACGCACGCACGCACGCACGCACGCACGCACGCACGCACGCACGCACGCACACACACACGTCGTCAGTGCGGAACTTCTTCAGCGTGGGTGAAGAAGACATAGAGCTCGCAGTTTGTAACAACTGCAGGTCCAAAATAAGCAAAGGAGGAGCAACCTTCAAAACGAAGGCTTTGAAGGTCCTGTAACTAAATGTAGTTTTTTTTAATAGTCAATGTTTTATTATTATTATGAACATACAATTGAATTTCAATTTCCAATGAAAGATAATTTACCAATAAAAGTTGTGTATTCTGTCAATTATAGTTCTTAGAAATAAAGAAAATCTGCAAAAATTGCAATCAGTGAAAACTAACACTGGCTGTCACCTTGAAAATCTACATGAACTCTAAAACAGCGAGTGGATGAAATGTCACAAATATCATAACGTGCTTTACTTCAGCATTCATGAATCCATACTAGAAAACCTTCTCCGATTGCTGCTGTGAGATGAACTCCAATCAAATATTTTCCATGACGGCTCTGTGTGCCTCTCACTGAGTTTCCATGACGACAACAGCCAGAGGAGAGGGCAGAGATTAAGATGTTTGCCAGGAATGACTAAACAAAGACGCCGCCGTGCTTTTTCAACCATGTGTGAACAACAACGCAGTTTAAATGCATCGTCTTTCCAAGCTCATTGCAGCAGCGCAGACTCACTGTATATTAAGAGGGTGTAAAACATGTTGGGGTTTGAACTTTTCCATTACTGATAGCTCCTGTTCATATGCCTGATTTTTCCCTTCTGACCATCTATCTGCCGAATCCAAAACTTCTTTTTATTATTATAATAATAATAATAATTAAGCCTTTATTAGTCCCACAATGGGGAAATTACAATTCTCTGCATTTGATCATCCCGGAGGAGCAGTGGGCTGCTAAGAAGCACCCGGGGGTTAGGTGTCTCGCTCAAGGACCCCTCGGCATGTTGACTGAAGAGGGGTTCAAACCACCAACCTTGTGGTTACGGGAAAAGCGCTCTACCTCGTGTGCCACAGCCGCCCACCTGGATTTTCACTGGATAACACAGCTGCACAGTGTACACTCACTCATAAAGTACATGCATCTGTCACTCCCTGTGGTGTTATTTGTCTACTTACCAGCCACCTCCACAATGTCTCCAGGAACGATGTCTCGGGCTCTGACTCTCTGGACGCTCTTCTTGTCCTGTCGGTACACCTTGCCCATCTCTGGCTCGTACTCCTTCAGAGCCTCAATGGCATTCTCTGCGTTACGCTCCTGTAGGACACGGCCACATGGAAAGGTTCTATCAGTTTTATTTCAATTGATTGGAATAAACATTTCCTGCACTGTTGTCCTCGTGGAAGGAGTGACAGGAGGCAACAGGTGTTACAGAACGTGAGACAGTTTCTCTTTGAGACATGGACATTTTCAGCAGTGATTTAAAAAGTGGTACACAGACCAGTTATTTCTGTTTGATTCGCACTGTTCATGTGAGCATTTAGATGTTAGAATGGACATTACATTACATTACAGTCATTTAGCAGACGCTTTTATCGAAAGCGACTTACAATCAGTAGCTCAAAGCTTATATTACAATATTAGGCAATATTACAATAATAGGCAATATTAGGCAAGAAAGGTTCAAGAAAAGGTTGAACAAAAACTGAACATTAGAACAATCATGAAGAGAGGACCTAGTGCAGGTCTGATGTCTTAAACAGGCCCTATTATGCTATTTTTCGGGTGCATATTTTTATCTCACATGTTTATCTTACAACATGTTTATATGCGTTAATGCTCATAATCTCAGGAGCTTCTGAGGGGGAGGGTAACTGCTTTTAGGGGTGGACTTCAGGTTTTACACTCTACGGACCTTTTACATGTAATAAAATATATATAACACACTAAAGGAGAGGGAAAAGTGGAAAAGCATAATAGGGCCTATTTAAGACCTTACACATTGGAGGCATGAGATCTAAACAATATCAAAAGGCAAAATACTCGCTTCAAAACTATTTATACCAGCAACTATGAAAATTTGAGACAGTTGCAGCACTTTTACAAAAATAAATTTAAACCACCTACCAAGATCCTTTGACCTAAAGCAGCGTCTGTTGGTGATTGGTTGTGTTTATTCACTGTGAGAAAGCTCAGAAAAATCTACCTTGTTCCAAAAAAAAGACGTCGCTTTTTTTGTTACCATGTAATATTTGCGTTCTGTGTGAAAGAACTCGTGACAAAAACAACAGTTTGAGAAAATATCTGACCTGCGAATGAATCTCCTGCAGCGGACTGATTTCATTTTCTAAAGAATTTGTAAAGCATTTTAAAGGGGCTCTAATATCGTCAATCTACAAAAGTTGCGCCACATTGTTTACCTGCCATACTCCCACAATAGCATTTGCGATGAGGATGAGGAGGATGACGAAGGGCTCAACAAAGGCTGTGATTGTCCCCTCCCCTTCTTCGAACCAAGCCAGTGTCTACGAGACGGAAGACAAGACAAAGATTTTTTTTTCATATGTGTGCGTATATAGCAGGGTTAAACTAATGGATCCGTTTACACAACCACACAGTCCATTCAAACACTGTGAGTGTGTGTGTGTGTGTGTGTGTGTGTGTGTGTGTGTGTGTGTGTGTGTGTGTGTGTGTGTGTGTGTGTGTTTGTTTGCTCGTGCACAAAGTTGTGTTTCCTTACAAAGGAGATGCATGCAGCCAGCAGCAGGATTCGAACCAACAGATCCTCAAACTGTTCCAGGACCAGCTCCCAAAGTGACTTCCCTGCATGAGGACACCAAGGAGCACAATGAGCAGCGAAAAGAAAGAAAGACACAAAGACACACTTTAATGCGGATGAGATACTGATGACCACGGAAGAAACGCAAAGACACAAGAGGAACAGAATAGAATGTAATATAACCGATAGGTAGATAGCTCACCTTCTTCAGCTGGCAATTCTGTGAGGAAAGAAAGAGGTAAAGGTAGATGGAAAGGAGGGAGGAAGGAGAAAAGGAAAAACAATTACATCATCGTCACCACTGCTACTTTGTTTAATAAATTAAAGTGCAGGGGTAGCGAGCAGTTACTGTACATCTCTTTTGTCAAGAACTTGCAGCATATGGTTTTTTGCAGCAGCAGCAGCAGGACTTGGTTCATATTGTGCTTGCTGATACTGAACATGCAACGTTTAACATGACAGTAGTTTACTGGTGTGCCCACATATTACAAAACATTTGATTTAAATGAATCCAATACTTTAAGACAGTAATACAGTGTATGGCCTAGGTTCCCATTTAAAATATACAATGTTGTGTAGAAATTTGTAAATAAGTAAAGTTAAAGCAGGAAAAAAATTGCCAAATATTGGTTTCTGATCATGGCCTGAGGGCCCACTTAAAGATTACGATGCAAATCCAAATGTTATATGTAAATCTGTCTAATATTAAGACGTAACAAACAAAACAGGCAGAAATGGTAAAATATTGGTTTCTGTGCCAAAAGGTTAAAACAGAGATAATTTCAGTCCATTTAGTCCAAAACGAATATTTAACTAGGATGTGCAATGTACAGTAAATGTAATTTATTAAAAAGCTGCTCAAGCCATAATCTAATTATTTGAAAAAATCACAGTGATTTGGCAGTTTGGCCACCCCAGATATAATGGATGTAATGCAGCATGACAGCACTGTCCAGTTAATGTGTATCCATATACACATTAAGTGAACATGTCATCAATACAATGGTAGCATATGAGAAGCCTTTAACGTAAATGTAGTCTAATGTTGTATGAATATGCATTTCATTATGATAATGGTTATCATTGTGTGAGCTGCAGTAGTGGTAATACTTTTAGTAACTTCATCATCATAATCATAACAGTGTCATCTGATAAACAAAAGATGGATGAAATCCGCTGCACAGTTTACCTCTAATAAGACTACAGTGAATAGTGGATTTCTTTTGAAGAAATGTAATAAGTGTTTATTGAAAAAACAAAGTACCGTTGGGTCCCCATCTCTCCCTGGTCTTCTTCAGCTGCTCACAGCTCAGACCTGTAGACTCATTCACACTGAAGAAGCCCAAAACCTCCTCCACCGTCTTAGTATGAGCATTATCCATCACTGTGGAGGCAGGAGGAGACAGAACACAAGGCAATATCAAGATCAGCAATACGCTTCTTCAATACCATTCAAACCCCTATTTTCATAATTTACAGAGGCCGTTATGAAACTGTAAGGAAGGCACTTTGTGTCTATAATCATTCAGGAAGGAAATATGGGTTTAATAAGGCCGACACCTATATTAAAGGTTAAAAATGTAAACAGCAAATCTATTCAACATTTGATTTAGTAACCAAATCTGACACGCCACATCAGTAGCATCTTTTAATTCCGATTTTTAAAACCTTCTAAAACAGGAAAGCGATTATTATTTATAACCCCTACCTGGCTATTTATATATGTTTTAACTTTATTTTATCCTTTGGTGTTTTAGTTTCCTCTGCTCCCTCTGTTGTTTGTGTTTTATTCTGTTGTCATTGTATTGCTGTCTCTGGATTTCAGCGGGTGTTTTTTTTTTCTTCTGGAAAGCACTTTGTAATCTTAGTAAGAAAAGTGCTTTATAAACGAAGGTTCGTGTTATCATCATTTTATGCAATATTTTTTTGAAAACTCAGCGATTTCCTCGGTCCAATGTTCTTATTTGTCCCCTTTTTCACATCAGATATAGAGCACACTGACTGGAACTGATCTGGTTTTCAACAGCAGGGCTCGTGAACGGTACCCTGCTTCTTGAACGTGTAATAATGACACACTGTTGCAGCATCAGTTGGCTGGGGAGTCAAATGTACCGTACAGCCAAGCAACCACACACAGTGGAGCCCGCAGAGACCAACCGGCCCAAGAGACATGAATCATTCTCCACACGGCCTCTGAACAACACCTCCACTGTGTGCCATCCAATCACACAACACCTACGTCTGTGCTGTTAGGACACTCGGTCTGTGACTTATTACATCCTCCAGACCAGTTATCAGTTATTATTATTGATTATTCTACAACGTCCCACTCTGTTGCCCACTGACACTTCAGAAGCTGCAGCAGTGGACGTTGGTGGACGTCTCATGCACCCAGGGGCCGAGGTCCCATCCCTGTGGAGGTGATGCTGCTCGTGATCACGTGGTCTCTCATTCACCAGGTGACGGACCAATCTCTGCCTCCGCATTCAGCACGTGACGCGGCCGGGCCCTGCGTGCTGCACAGGTGTCTGACGTCACACTCGGGACTGGTTATCGACGACACGAGAGCGATGACGACACTTCCGGTCGTCCGCTTAACGTCGGACATATGGAGGAGCACGTGACCCCCCCCCCCCCTCGATGACGTCACGGAGACGCTGCTGAGGAGGACGCGTGATTAACGGGAACACGGTCACAGCACGAGACGTATAAGGGGAGGGGAGAGAGCACCAGACGGCCGTGCGGGGCCGTGCTAGTCCTCCAGATGGACGGGTCTCTTACCGGGCGTCCCGTCGGTCGACGGAGAGAAACGGAGAGTGAAGACGAGCCGCTACCGCCTCATGTCCGTGAGAGCCGCAGAGTCGCTCCCGGTAACCGATACCCCGTCACAGCCTCACAGCGCTGCGTCCGGCTGCAGCTTCACAGTAAAGGCCGTGTTCACGCCAACAACCACAGCTGTGGGACTTTTATTCTGAATAGAAGCGGCTGGCTGCTCTCTCTCCGCCGTCAGTGCGTCTGGCTTGACGCGATGACCGTGATTAACGGTGTTTGCCAGTGCAGAGCAGCGACGGGGATAAGCGTAGACCAATGGGAGGCCCGGGATCCGATCAAGCCCCGCCCACTGCTCTCTGGCCTCTCGGCAGCGTCAGCTCTCGACCAATCAGCGGGCGGTGCGTCTGCGGTCGCTCAACTGATCGACATGGGAGCCAATCAGCTTGCGTGTTTGGCGACAACGCGGAACACCGCACAGCTTCCCGAGAGGAGCGCTTTAAAGACCAGCATTAATTAAACACGCGCCTTTCGTCCGCGGGCCAGTGACGTGTGTTCTTCATTACAGAAAGAAAACGTCCTAAATGCACATCCAGGGCTCATTTACTACTTTATTACTTTATACTAGTTTATTTATTTTTTTACCAAAAGTAATCGTTAGTAATGCCTCATTTGCGTATTTAAACATAACATTTCAGAAAAATTGTCATACAAAAAAAAATGTTATCTTAATGTAAGTAAATAACTAGTGAAGTTACATGTTGATATCTAAAAACCATTTACCTGAAATGTATTTAATTTACAACATCTTTAAAGACCAATTTTCTCAAAATTACTTTTTTATTACATTACATTACATTAGTCATTTAGCAGACGCTTTTATCCAAAGCGACTTACAGTCAGTAGTATATTACATATCATTCACCCATTCACACACTGATGACAGGCTACCATGCAAGGTGCCACCATCAGACTCTAACTAACATTCATCATCCAGTCCACACCGATGGCAAGCCTTCGGGAGCAACTTGGGGTTAAGTGTCTTGCCCAAGGACACATCGACTGCTGAAGCCGGGTATCGAACCACCGACCCTCTGATTGGAGAACTACCTTGCTCTCCACTACGCCAGAGCCGCCCTTTTTATCACATATGTACACCAAATGTTCAAGTTCCATTCATATCTCTACTCTGAGGGGGTTGTTCATATATAATTCATATCACATATTAGCACATATTGTATAAGATAATACCTTGTTGTATATTCCAACGTACATTTTCAGAAAACTTGTTATACAAAAAAAATTGCTAATCGCTAGGGAAGTTTCATAGGGCTCTCCCCTTAAACTTGAAGAGTAGTTTTTTTTCCAACTGCACTCTGAATGACCTGGACACACTAGATCCATGAAGAAATCGAGGGCGTGTATATGTTTTAGAATATGTTCCAATAACCATATTCCCGTCCGTATTACCATCCCTTTAACCACCAACATAGAATAACTGACTTTGAATGAATGCTGAACTCTTCCAATGTGTCCATCTATTGGTAGCATTGTAGAACACATTCACTCACTTATTATCTGCCTCACATAGAGCCTGGAGTTGAGAGAGACTGTGTTAAGTTAGGTCAGCAATAAAAAGACGAAGCAAATGTATGTTAGTGTGTAGATCACATGGGCGATACAAGAGGGGGCATATTATCAAACCATATTCATTTCCTCAGAAGTCAAATACACTCCGTTATACATCACAAGATTGAAGAAGCCAGTATTTTTTGTATAATTCTTTTTTTTTAATAAAAGATGTAAATACAAACTTTGCATGAAGACAACATAGTATAACTGCAAGACAAACACACACACACTGGGTGTTCTGCTGTCGTTCTGACCCCTCTGCTTTTATTGAGCTTTCCTCTTTGAATAATTTCCCCTGTTACATCTTTTCATCTTTTTTTGCAGAGTTGTTTCGGGGCTTAAGGATAAAAAGTAGATCCCACTGAGAGACACAATTGTGATTTGGGCTGAAACATAATTGACTTGACTTTTGTTGGAATCTGCATTCTTTTCTCTGTCTTACGACATCTTCCTCACAAAGGATATCCGCTCCACAGGCTGAAAGACAAAGAACACAATCATTACCAACAAAACTAGTGAACGTTAGCACAGGCTGAGTCAGCGCTAGCTGTGCTAAATTTGGAAATAACTGAAAGGGTTCGTTCAGATTTTTTGAAGTGGGACTGTATGTATGCGTCTTGTCTTTAAAGAGTGCGATATAACAGCTTCAGTCCCTGTCAGAAAGAGCCACCTGAAGGCGGGGTAAAGCAGCAGTGGATAGAACAGGACGGGGAAGTTAAGCCGAAATATTGCTCACCAGACTTCATTGACAAGAGTGGGCAGAGAGTCACGCATTAAAATCAATTCAAAGTTATTTCAACACAAACATAATTTCAATGTTATTCAAGTAAAGATTTAAGATATTTTAGAGAAAACAGAACTGAGATCGTGTTTCTATCTAGGTATATAGAAACCAGGGAATGAAGACAGTTTTGCTAAAGGAAAGGTGAGTATCTGCTGATGGAGAAGAAGCAGCATCATCAGCTGGTGGCAAAAATCAATGTTTCCTGTTTTTGTATGATAAACAGTCCACCACATTAAGCTCTGGCCCTCCTCTGATTAAAAAAAGGGCTCATAGAACAATGACCAAGCACACTGACATTGTCAGAAAATAAGCTTATTTAGTATAAATATAATTGTTTAACATTAAAGGATACATAATACAGACAGATACTTGTATTAAAAGCTGCTTAAAATAATAGCAAGTCATATTTGATGCAACATGTACAGGAAATAATTACTGTTTACTATTTAGGTTAATAGAACAACGTATCTGTACAACTGCTATTGTTATGCATTAAATATAATAAGAAATATACATAAAACATATCACTTAGTCAGTTCACTCAATGATAGAAAAAGGTTGGGAACTCAATTAGTGTATCCGTCCAATCATAGCCATGACAACAGGAATCTGAAACTTTTGATTCAATCTTCAATCTTTGTGCTCTATACCACACCTAATGATATTTTTAAGTAGATAACATTCTACCTCACACAGTTTGATAAGTCATTTGAATGACAGCTAAATCTTTTGATCTGTGGTAAGGGATACGTGACTAAATAGTTTAACTTAAAAGTTAAAAGTGTTATGAGAAAGTCCATCCATCCATCCATTTCCTTCCGCTTATCCGGGGCCGGGTCGCGGGGGCAGCAAGCTAAGGAGGGTCCTCCAGACGTCCTTCTCCCCAGCAACACTTTCCAGCTCCTCCTGGGGAACCCCGAGGCGTTCCCAGGCCAGACGAGATATATAATCTCTCCAGCGTGTTCTGGGTCTACCCCGGGGCCTCTTACCAGTTGGACGTGCCTGGAAAACCTCTAAAGGGAGGCGTCCAGGAGGCATCCTGATCAGATGCCCGAACCACCTCAGCTGGCCCCTTTCGTTCATCATTATGAGAAAGTAATTTATATAATTCAAAAAACATAACTTTAGCGTTGACTGCCTCCAACAATTTCTATTAAACAGAATTATTATGACTTAGGGATAATGCCCCTAGACACATAATTCTAGAGTCATTATTAGTCATTGTATTTCCATCAGCTATCAATTGGCTCAGTACAAATATATCATTTTGCGGCCACACCTGTTAACACTAGGTTTCTCTCCAACACGGGTTATCCAGATTGGACATGAGGGGAGGGATAGGCCAGACAAACTAAGACATCCATGAAGTTCTTTAGCTACCTCACAGGAATGGCGAATGAGAGCAAGGTAGTTCTCCAATCAGAGGGTCGGTGGTTCGATACCCGGCTTCGGCAGTCGATGTGTCCTTGGGCAAGACACTTAACCCCAAGTTGCTCCCGAAGGCTTGCCATCGGTGGACTGGATGTTGCATGAATGTTAGTTAGAGTCTGATGGTGGCACCTTGCATGGTAGCCTGTCATCAGTGTGTGAATGGGTGAATGATATGTAATATACTACTGATTGTAAGTCGCTTTGGATAAAAGCGTCTGCTAAATGACTGTAATGTAATGTAATGAATGGAGGATCGAGGTATGTCACTATTTGGATCACACTTTGGGTAATAACGGAGGAAGGCTTGAGACATATACTTATTATTTTCAGCTAGGATATTTTTGTTCAAACCACCTAAAACTACCTTTACACAGTGTATGTCCATGATAGTGTATATCTGCCATTACAGGATAAAGAACACAGGCTACCTACTGTATATTGCTAGAGGTGGTGGATGACATAGTGAGTAAAGGAGTTAATACAAAGTGAGCATTGTGTGGCATTTTCAAATATTCTGGAGATCCCAACAATGGAGATGTATATGTGTGTGTTACCTGAGGTTGTACTCGGGGTCAGTGTGTGTTTGCAGCAGCAGCTCTTTGATCTCCTCGGATGGGCTCAGACCATGAAGCTTTGCTCTCTCCCATCTCTGCAGCCTGCTGATACCTGGAGAGAGAGAGAGCGAGAGAGAGAGAGAGAGAGAGAGAGAGAGAGAGAGAGAGTACCATGAACCATTCGTGTGATTAAAAGCTGTTTTTGCACTACTGTACAATAATAGTGCAGAAGAACAGCAGCAATGCAGCTTTGTGCAATGAGATGACAATGGAGGAAATACTGTAGTCAAACATGGACATAAAGTCAATGAACACAGTCCAGCCTAAACCACAGCATTACATTACATTACATTACAGTCATTTAGCAGACGCTTTTATCCAAAGCGACTTACAATCAGTAGTATATTACATATCATTCACCCATTCACACACTGATGACAGGCTACCATGCAAGGTGCCACCATCAGACTCTAACTAACATTCATGCATGGCGATGGCAAGCCTTCGGGAGCAACTTGGGGTTAAGCGTCTTGCCCAAGGACACATCGACTGCCGAGGCTGGGTATCGAACCACCGATCCTCTGATTGGAGAACTACCTTGCTCTCCACTACGCCACAGCCGCCCACAGCAGTAAGTAAAGCCAAAGCAAAGAGCTAAAAGTGGACTGAGGGGAACTGCACAGTTTGTGATCACTATCTGTTGGTTCGTCACTAAAAGCAAAACTTCTCATGTTACACAAAATGATTGTTAATTTAAGTATATATGTATCTATGTTAAAATAATATATATACTAATATAAATATAATATTATAAGATGAAATATAATCTTTAAGTTGACGCCACTTTCTTCCAAAGCCAGGTATTCTACAGTGCGTATATGTGTCGGTATGTTACCTGTGCATGGCCCAAATCTCCAGTCCAGATCAAACTGGCTGAGTCTCTGCAGCTCCCCCTCTCGGACCGTGTCAGTTTCAGGCTCTGCTCCAATGGAAAGATACAGTCAATGCTACTGTATCACAACACTGCTCTAACATTGGTAATATTCAACTGAAATCTAAATTCAAATTGAAATGAAAATATCTATTTATCTTTTTAATGTTCCATTTTTTTTAATGTAACCATTTTTTACATTAATAAAAGCCAACATGAACTCCAATGACCAATCATTTGGGCAAATGCAAAGTAAGTAGACAGTGCGTTATTCATAAGAGAGCAAGCCCCAACGAGGAGCGCCAGGTTTTGGAGCTAATTTAAATATTGGCCTAACGGTGGAATTACAATTACATCCGTCAAGTGATGCCATGAAGCCCACAAATATGATAATAATAATGTTTTTACAGGAGAAATACAGAAGGCATGTATCAGTAGAAAATACATGTTAAAAGCTACCTGGAACTGAAGGGAACACAATCAAAATATGAAGAGTTGTGAAGATATGGAAATCATTTTTTGCCGTTTTAATGATCCTCAGATGGTGATGGAGATCTGTATTTCACTGACAACCATGAATGTCTGTTTGACTAAGGGGACATTAGCTACAACACAGAACATAGCTCGCTAAAACATGAGCTCTATACAAACACTGTGTTGCTCTTCACCTTTCTGCGGCGGCGGAGTAGTAGGCCTCTTCTTTCGTTTCACCCCATTCCTTGCTTTCTTCACCACTTTGTATGAATCAGTTATCAATCCATTCTTGGTTGTCATGGTGACTGATCTAGAACAAACACACAGGCATACACTTTACTCTTCTACTTTGCCGTTTATAGTCTGGTGATTTTTTCCAAAAATAGAGAGAGGAGCCCTACAACATCATGTTGGGAGGAGAGCAGGCCCTAATGGTTCACACCCCTGGATATAGACAGGCGTTAAAGAAGAACTTACTTTTAATTGAAAATTGTGTCATTTGCTATATATGTCCTTGAAAAGGCAATATAACAATTTTTTTTGTTCATTTTTGTGATAAAATAGTCAGTAGCAATCTAAAATAAAATTGTATTTCACTTATTCTACACAAACTATAAATAAACTACTTAAACATTTTTTTATAAAGTGAGTAATTTCTTATTTTTGTTCATATTTTTATCATTTACAGGTATGAAATAATGGCTGCTGGGTCATTAGTCTGTTGATGTTGTCTCCATTTAATGTAACAAGACAATAACATATGCCGTGGATGGTTTAGACTGACAGGCTGAGCATATCTGCAGGCAGAGTGAGCACTCATTCCTTGCTAAAGTAGAAGGTAACTAGAGCGGTCATAATGGTGTCCACATTGAAACTACCTGACACTGCAGACTTTATTCAAATGAGAAGTGGACTAATATTAGATCTGAGTAAATCAGCCTGTTCCCGAGGGACATGAACACCAAAGTACTTGAATTGAGTTTGGACTAGTTTGAGTTAAGTTTGTATCCCTAAAGGGCACTGAAGGTCAGATAAGAACATGAGTAAGTCATCGGCATGTAAGCACACTTTCTGTTTGAGAATACTACAGGATATACCTTAGTCCCCCTTTTCGCTTACATTTACTCTCTACTCAAAAGCTCCAGGTTGTCGCATTTTAGGGGATCTATTAGCAGAAATGTAATGTAGTATTCATTACTATGTTTTCATTAGTGTATAATAATCTGAAACTAAGAATCGTTGTGTTTCCTTTAGCTTAGAATGAGTCATACATATCTACATGGTGAATCTACATTAATTCAATTCAATTCAGTTTATTTTGTATAGCCCAGAATCACAAATTACAAATTTGCCTCAGAGGGCTTTACAATCTGTGCACATGCGACATCCTCTGTCCTTCCCTCACATCGGCACAGGAAAAACTCCCCTAAAAACCCCCTTTAACAGGGAGGAAAAAAGGAAGAAACCTATGGGAGAACGACAGAGGAGGGATCCTTCTCCCAGGATGGACAGAATGCAATAGATGTCATGTGTACAGAATGAGCAGCATAACAGAGATACAACACATTACCCGGTAATAACATCTACATGGTTATAACACCTACATTACCCGGTTATAACATCTATATTACCCGTTATAACATCTACATTACCCGGTAATAACATCTACATGGTTATAACATCTACATTACCAGGTAATAACATCTATATTACCCAGTTATAACATCTACATGGTAATAACATCTATATTACCCGGTAATAACATCTACATGGTTATAACACCTACATTACCCGGTTATAACATCTACATTACCCGGTAATAACATCTACATGGTAATAACATCTACATTACCCGGTTATAACATCTACATTACCCGGTAATAACATCTATATTACCCGGTAATAACATCTACATGGTTATAACATCTACATTACCCGGTTATAACATCTACATGGTTATAACATCTATATTACCTGGTAATAACATCTATATTACCCGGTTATAACATCTACATGGTTATAACATCTACATTACCCGGTAATAACATCTATATTACCCGGTAATAACATCTACATGGTAATAACATCTACATTACCCGGTTATAACATCTACATTACCCGGTTATAACATCTACATGGTTATAACATCTATATTACCCGGTAATAACATCTATATTACCCGGTAATAACATCTACATGGTTATAACATCTACATTACCCGGTTATAACATCTACATTACCCGGTTATAACATCTACATTACCCGGTTATAACATCTACATGGTTATAACATCTATATTACCTGGTAATAACATCTATATTACCCGGTTATAACATCTACATGGTTATAACATCTACATTACCCGGTAATAACATCTATATTACCCGGTAATAACATCTACATGGTAATAACATCTACATTACCCGGTAATAACATCTACATGGTAATAACATCTACATTACCCAGTTATAACATCTACATTACCCAGTAATAACATCTACATGGTAATAACATCTATATTACCCAGTTATAACATCTACATGGTAATAACATCTACATTACCCGGTAATAACATCTACATGGTAATAACATCTATATTACCCGGTAATAACACCTACATGGTAATAACATCTACATTACCCGGTTATAACACCTACATTACCCGGTAATAACATCTACATGGTTATAACATCTACATTACCCGGTAATAACATCTACATTACCCGGTAATAACATCTACATTACCCGGTAATAACATCTACATGGTAATAACATCTACATTACCCGGTAATAACATCTACATGGTAATAACATCTACATTACCCGGTTATAACATCTACATTACCCGGTAATAACATGGTAATAACATCTATATTACCCAGTTATAACATCTACATGGTAATAACATCTACATTACCCGGTAATAACATCTACATGGTTATAACATCTATATTACCCGGTAATAACATCTACATTTCCCGGTAATAACATCTATATTACCCGGTTATAACATCTACAGCCACCTTTCAACAGCGCTACTCTTTGAACCAGAGTGGCACCGTGTCCGACGCGGAGTCCCCGACAGTGAACGCAGCAGGCTGTCCGCTTCATTGTAGCGTCTGACGGACAGCCTGTGACGTCACGCGGCTCTCCTCTCTCAGCCTCTTGAACTTACCTGGATGAAGCAGCCTGAGCGCCAGCAGACGTTGTTCCTGCTCGATGTGTCTTCTCTTCTCTCAGCCTGCAGCAGAAACAACACCGACGGGTTCTTCTTCTCCTCCTCCTCCTCCTCCTTCTTCTTCTTCTTCTTCTTTTCTTCTTCTTCTGTCTCTGCTGCCTCCTGCCGTCACACTCATGTTACACCACTTCATCAGCACGTGTTTGGTTGATCAGTGGATACGGTGTTTAGTCTTATGAGAGTTATTTAATAGCTGTTAATGCGTCACTTAAATACATTTAAATGTGTTTTCATGCGATAGTTGGTTTTACATCTTTATCCAAATAGAGCTTGGTTGGTAAACTTGCTTTGTTCGTTTTCAGAGATTTGCTTGTTCCTACTGAAGAGTTCAGTCTGCTGGAAAAAACACACTTAATGGTTCTTATGCAGAATGTTTGCGATGTTGAACACACCCTCACACTATTATAATAATAATTATAACTTTATTTATATAGCACCTTTTAAAAACAAGGTTTACAAAGTGCTTCGACAGACAAGCCAGCAAAACAGTGCAATAGAAGAAACATTAAGAACAATCGTTAGGATAAAACTAAATGAAATAACAAGTGACAATCAAATAAACCAACAAAATAAATAAAATCAAGTGAAATAGGTAAAATATAGCAAACGAATATAAGTATTTAATATATAAATACTAAGACCAGATGAAAATGAAACATTAAAATGACGACATCACATAAAAGCCATTCTGTAAAAATGTGTTTTAAGAAGTGACTATAAGTCCAGTCCGTCAGAGACTGATGTTCCTCGGCTCTTATCTGTTAGTCCCACCTCTAAAACCTCGGCCTTGGGTTAACATCCCCGTGGAAATAAGATTTGCAGCTAAACAAGCAGGTGCATGTCCCAGAACCTCACGACGGTTCATGTTCAGCCTCTCTCTGCCCTCAGCTCTGAAGCAGACTCTCTCACACATCACTTCACTGGATCATTTCATTTTAAACGAGCCACAGGTCTTTAAGGCTCGCAATCCTTGTGGTTCCTGACGAACCACATTTTATTAAGTCAAAGTTTGAATTTGTTTCCTTGCATATATATATATATGGGTCACAATAAGTAATCAACAATAGTAAATGGTGTCTCCAGACTTCCTTCTTGTACTCAGAGACCCTGAAAAATGGGAGGAATGAATGGCACCACTGCTTGCGACCTATCAGAGAAATAATTCTGAAACAACCACAGTCAAAACTCCAAAAGTTGTTGTAAAAGCATAGATTGGTCAACTGTGACAAAAGCCTTCATTAAATCAATAAAAAGGGCAGCACAGTCTTTTCTTAATTAAAGCTGAGACTATATTGTTAATTACTTAAGAAGTAGCACACAACTTCTATGCTTAGGCCTAAAGAAATAGAGTATAAGTGGATAAAAATGATTTCCACTGTGAATTAAGTATTTTTGCAAGGCAAGATAGGTTTGAGATTGGACAATACTTGTTTAATTCAGATTTGCTACCACCTTTATGGAGAGGAAGAATATATAGGAAGTCTTCTAAAATAAAGGAATGATGCCTTTACTTAGGTTACAAAAGGAATTAGTAAACGAGTGCAGATAATAGTCCGTTTTTGGTTTTCTGACAACAGCATTGCACTTTTACCTCAAATGTCTAAAGACGACAGAGTGACACGATTCTTTGTTTCTGCAGTTTCAGCAGTGAACCAGGGAGAGGAGCAACATTCTGTTCTGACTTTTAAGGGGCGCATGCTTATCTAAATCAAAGTAAGACCTTATTAAATTAATTTTCAAGATCAGGGATTTTGAGGGAGTCAACTTCAGGTCAAAACGTCTGATCCATCAAACGTTTTCTGACCACTATGTGGGAATTAGTTTCCCTTTTCATTTCTAATGCAAACAATGGGACAATGGTCACTAACAGCGAGGTCAAAAACATCACAGGCAGAACAATGGATCATATTTAGTCAATTATGCCTGACTTCATGTTTGGGTGAGAAATTAGCTTTGTAAAATGAAGATTGTAGAAAAGCTCTTAGATTATTAGATGCCAAGGTAAGTCAGTCTAAAGTTTAGACTGACTTACCTTGGCATCTCTCAGTTTAGACTCTAAACTGAGATCTCCAAGGATAGTGACCTCATGATCAGGCAGTGGCAGTTCTTTTTCTCTGCCTCTGCTGCCTCTCTTTAGAGGACATTATTATTGACTTACTACAGGTATATAGAATTTATGCCTGCTATGCATATTGTACAGACAGCTTGGAGGCTCCACAATACAAGATAAGATGGAAATATTTATCTTACTATAGAAAGCTGAAGTGAAACCATAAATGTTTCAGTTCCACAAATAAGAAAATTCAAATTCTCTGCCATTCAAATCACACTGACATCTGTAGTTACACATATGACAAAAAAAAACCAAATCCAGCCTCGAATATGAACCTGCTCAACAGACTGCTGTGTTGTTCACCCGTTATGTCTACATAAAGATGGCAATTTAAAGAAAATAACAGCAGTTTAATGAACACCATTGTTTGTGTATGAACTTTTAGGTTACGTCAGCAGTCTAACAGAGGAGACCTCCTGTCCTTCTGAATGGCTGAGATATTATTCAGCTCAAACGTTGATATATATGGCATTAGAAGAGAGTTCATCACAGCAACTAGAAAAAACAATCCTATTAGAAAAGTGCATTAGTAGAGAACATCTCCACCAGGTATGTCTGCAACAACCGCTGCTGTAATGTTTGACTGAATCAACACAAACCACAATTGACCCTTACAAACGTTACAACGGCAATGTCAGTTTCCACTGCTTTACATGTATAATGTCCTTTCAAAATAAAAGTTAGGTCTAGGCAACAAAACTATAAGATAAGTTTAGAAAAAGGGCCTGGTTGACAGTACATGACTGACTAATGACGAGTCAATGACAGCATAGAAATAGAAATATATCAATAAAATATGTCTTTCAAACTGTGTGAATCACCGCAAACACAAAAGGGCCATTAGCATACAGTAATAAATGAGCACAAAAGATATTGATGGGTCCATTGGTTTATGGGATTAGTCGGGGCAGACAGACAGATACAGATAATCTTCACATGGAGATAATAATGACTTATTACGCCATGCTAGAAAAGCTTCATGGGAACCGTTTACAGATTTCCTGAAGTGGTGAAAAATTTGGGATTTTTAAATCCTTCACCCATGATTTATGATTTAAATCAAATATGTATTTGTTTTAATCCAGAATAATAACTTGTTTTTAGGCTTAAACATACTAATTAAACAATGCAGACCTTTTTTCTTTTGTAAAAACCCACAATAAGAGATTGTGTTGAGCCACATACGTTCATGAATCAGAGGCCAGACAGGAAATGAAATCAAGTCCCAACACAGTCAGGTTTCTGTGCATGTTTTCAGTAAATATCAGGACGTGAGGTGAAAAACATGTTACATACAGTACATATCATGGCTGCAGAACTTCACCCAGTGACAAGAGCAGCTTTTTTTTTTTAAAAGCAGTTTCATTTAATAACAACCATCATAGCAGTTGTGTGAAATTGTAAAAATACTTATTTATTTATATATTCATGCAGAGACCGGCAAGCAGTGATGACTGAACTCCTCATCACTTCAACCCATCAGTCAGTGACAGGAGGACATTTACTCTGCTTTAGTCTTTATTTGGTTTCCCATTAGATTACACAAAGTGGTCGCAGGGTTCTGATCAGAGTGTACTGGCATGATGTTTGTGGCTAAAGCCTCAACGGATGTAATCCTTACAATGAAAATGATGGTGATGATGATGGAAGTTAACCCAATGATGATGGTGATGGGTGGCAGGTCTCTCTCTCTCTCTCTCTCTCTCTCTCTCTGGTCATTAATATCATAATCAATACAAATCTTTTTGACCAGTGCTGTAGCTGTCTTCCTCGGTATTTCCCTCTCTACATCTCCCTTATCCCTCCATCCAAATAGATCGCTTACTGCATAATCTAATCTAAGGTGTGTGTGTGTGTGTGTGTGTGTGTGTGTGTGTGTGTGTGTGTGTGTGTGTGTGTGTGTGTGTGTGTGTGTGTGTGTGTGTGTGTGTGCACGCTTGAGTGTTGAGAGAAATGCCATTTTCTCTTTTGTCTTCACATTGATATCCAGGGATTGTTTATCAGAGGCTTATAGTTGTGGAAATAACAGTCAAGCTTTCTATCTTAACATGCAGAACAGTTATGATTCTTACACTTTTCTCAGCAGGATAATCACTGATAAACTCCACTTTTATGATTTCTGAAGTGAATAAATCCAGCAGAAGTATAAAGCTAACATTAGGCTATAAAGGAACTCCACCACGGTCACATGACTAGAAGCTAAAGGAGGAGTAGTGTTCTAGTGATGACGTTTGTTCCTCTCATTTAGACACCTGTCAGCAACCGCCCTTTTTCAGACGTGTTAAACTTCTAAATTCACCAGAGGGGTATTCTATATCGTAGAACAAAACATTAAAATCTCTTACAGTTGCAGTGTGGATGATTTGGTGGCATTTAGCGGTGAGGTTGCAGTTTGCAACCAACCTAAACTGATGTATTACCACTTTCTGGTTCACATCCAATGGCAGTCCATTATCGACTTATCATAAGTGACTGTTTAATGGAGGTATTCAGAGAGTGTAGGTGGCAAAAGACTGAAGACAGATGTGATTGAATTAGTGTGTAATGTTATCTCCTGGATATGGTTTGTGGTGTGTATGCGGATGTAGAGGCTGATAGACGGGGTTGATAGCAGCCTTTTGTACAAGATGAGTTCCACTCCTCTCTCCTCCCCTCTCATTTAACATGAGCGATAAAAAGCAATCTGAATCGAACAAATATTTCATATTTATCAGAGAATTGATATGCTACGCTAAAGTGGTGAAATTTGATCATTTTGATTCAAAGTTATGTACTGGTATGTTAGCGCTGTACGAAACATCCAGCTGACAGGTTGATCCAGCTAAATTCACCAGTAGTATTCATGATGTTCTGAGAAAAAAATGAAAGACCATAAAATTGTTATAAATTAGATGTCTAAATGATATTCAGCCCAATAGGATCAGGTTAGGGGGTCTATGTCCTTGGTCCCTTTTGGATTGGGTCTTCTCTTTATTAAAAAAAAAAAGTTTTGGAGACCTCTAGTCGCCAGCCTAACCATATAACAAAAAAAAATCTCCTTTTAATACCTCTGAAAGCAGATTTTTGACTTTTGACAGAGCTTTTGATTAAAAACTCAGAATGTTGTGCACGAACAACTTGACCATGAACGTCCAACGGTGCGCTGAGCAGAAAGAGGGAGGGGGACCATGAGGAGTGGTTTAGCTAATGGAGGGGGGGACAGAGAGAGAGGAGATAAACAAGAGAGGGAGAGAGGGAGGAAGAAAGAGACGGGCAGAGTGGCTGAAGACAGAGACACAGAAAAAGAAGAGATAGAACGCTGTTTACTTGTGAGCCCACATCATCCATGAAGTCACAGGAGGAGAGCATTGACTGAAGACGAATGAGGAAGAGGAGATACAGCTCTTGGATATCTGGATACAGCTCTCAGTGTTGGACCTGAAACATCAATTTCTTTCTTTTTCCAACACAAAATAAGAATGAAGACTTCAGCCACGTTTGGGGACCGAACATCTGTAATTCTTGTAGCATAGACACCAACAGCTGCTTCATTTGGAGATCAGGTTCAGCCGTTATATCAATATTCCATACACAGTGTAATGTTCCTAATTTTTCTGTGAATCGCTTTATATTTCTTTAAGTCTTACAGAAAATACACAAACACAAGCTTTTTTGTTTTTACGCACACACGTATGGCTAAGATGTGGTCTTGTATGAAAGACTTCTTCACCTATGAAACCACTAAGTCAGTGGTAGTGAAGAGCTGGACCATCGGCATCATCAACCGTGTCGTCCAACTCCTCATCATCACTTACTTCATCGGGTGAGTATTTCACTTCATTCTGATGTATTTGAGGTTTATGCAGGATTTAATTTGGCCTGGTTGGATCACACAACGGCAACCTGCATCTTACAGAAAAATATATTTATAAGACATTAATTTTTAATAATAATTATAATAATACATTTTATTTATAAAGAGCTTTTCACAGACAGAGGTCACAAAGTGCTTAACAGCAGCGGGAATTACAGTCAGCAGGAAAACAAAAACAATTCAATAAAAACAAGACATAAAACATTAAAACCTGCTAAAATGGTCCAACAGACAGTCAATAAATAATAAAAACAAGTTTAAAAGCAGACCTGGAGTATTATACAAAGGCCTTTCTAAATAGGTATGTCTTAATCTGGCCTTTGAAAGAAGTCACAGATTCAGATAACCGTAGAAGTGAAGGCAGAGTGTTCCATAATGTTGGCGCTACTGCCTCAAAGGCTCGGTCTCCACGGGTTCTAAGGCGAGTGCGTGGTACCGAAAGCAAATTCAAATCGTTTGACCGTAGAGTGCGAGCTGATAAATGGGGGTGAAGAAGTTCTGCTCCATATGATGGAGTCTGACCGTGTAGTGATCTGTAAGTAAGGGTGAGAATTTTAAAGTGTATCCTATATTCAACAGGGAGCCAGTGGAGAGATTTGAGAATGGGGGTGATGTGAGACCGTCTATTTGTCCTAGTCAGTAGTCTAGCTGCAGCACTCTGGATTGACTGTAAACGGTTAAGTTCAGATGTACTGAGTGAGGAGAATAGGGCGTTACAGTAGTCAATGCGGGAGGAAATAAATGCATGTATGAGCGTCTCAAATTCAGATTGTGATACAAGAGATCTCAGTTTACCAATGTTTCTGAGGTGGAAAAAACACGTTTTGGACAGCTGTTTAACATGGCGGTCAAACGACAAGGATTTGTCAAAAATGACCCCTAAATTTCGCAGATTGGAGTTTCCAGCAGAGTTGAGTGAACCAATACTCTGCTCGATCATAGGGACATCTTGATCCGGGGCAAAAATCATAACCTCCGTCTTATCATCATTTAGTTGTAAGGAATTTTTAGCTGTCCAGTCCCTTATCGCGTTTACAGTTTAGAAGCCTGGAAACTCTATCAACCTCACTGGGTTTAAATGCTATGGATTAGCCATGGATTAACATATCATCTATTCATAACATAACTACCACTTATGAGTAAAACATGTAATGATGATAATAACATGATTGGGCAAAGTTTAGAATAAAAATATAATGTTACTCACAAAATGATATGAGAATGTTTATTATTGTATAGTATATCATGAGTGTTATTATATCACTGTGAATTATTCCAATACTGTATATATTATACCATTAAATCAAATATTAAATGTGTTATTTAATCACTAACAAAAAGATTCAGCTTTTCTATTACTGACAGGGGAGAGAAATGTCTATAATTTTACAAGAAGCGGTGTATTTAAAAAGACAAAAAAATCTAAGCTAATTAAAAGAAAGTCAGTCAGTGAAGTTTACTAGCATATTGTTTGTTTTTATGTAGCGTAAATTGAACTAAAGGTGGTTTTAGGTTTGTTTCTAATTAATCATTAAAATTATGAAACTAGGATTCATTTAACTAACTAAAGTTCAGGTTTCACATTCTCTTGTTCTATAGATATGTAAAGGTGTATGAAAATTGCCACAGACAAATCTGCTCTTATTGTACGTTTTACATTTTCCCACAAACTGCAATTTTCCACAACAATTGTAACTTGGAAAGCTTTGTGTTAACAACTAAAGGGATTCTGTCAACAGCAACACCAGAGGACTTTTAATTTGAGTTTTTGAGTTTTAAATCCCTCGGGGAGTCCTGTGGGGGGTACTGCGGGAATATGGGGTACCTGGTTCGTTACTACGAGCCATTCGGTCCTTGTATGACCAAAGTGAGAGCCATGTCCGGATACTCGGCACAAAGTCGAGCTTGTTCCCAGTGCGTGTTGGCCTCCGCCAGGGCTGCCCATTGTCACCAATCCTGTATGTGATTTTCATGGACAGCATTTCAAGGCGCAGCCGGGGGGAGGAGAGTTTCCGGTTTGGGGACCTCAGAATCACATCCCTGCTTTTTGCAGATGATGTGGTTCTGTTGGCTTCTTCAGAACGTGACCTTCAGTAATGGAGCGGGAGATGTACAGGCGGTTCGGTGCAGCGTCAGCAGTGATGCGGGCGTTGTACCGGACCGTTGTGGTAAAGAAGGAGCTGAGCCGAAGGGCAAAGCTCTCGATTTACCAGTCCATCTACGTTCCAACCCTCACCTATGATCATGAGCTTTGGGTAGTGACCGAAAGAATGAGATCGCGAATACAAGCAGCCGAAATGAGCTTCCTTCGTAGGGTGGCTGGGCTCAGCCTTAGAGATAGGGTGAGCAGCTCAGACATCCGGAGGGAGCTCGGAGTAGAGCCACTGCTCCTTCGCGTCGAAAGGGGCCAGCTGAGGTGGCTCGGGCATCTGATCAGGATGCCTCCTGGACGCCTCCCTTTAGAGGTTTTCCAGGCACGTCCAACTGGTAAGAGGCCCCGGGGTAGACCCAGAACACACTGGAGAGATTATATATCTCGTCTGGCCTGGGAACGCCTCGGGGTTCCCCAGGAGGAGCTGGAAAGTGTTGCTGGGGAGAAGGACGTCTGGAGGACCCTCCTTAGCTTGCTGCCCCCGCGACCCGGCCCCGGATAAGCGGAAGGAAATGGATGGATGGATGGAGTTTTAAATTGATATTTTTATTGTCTTCATGTCTGTGCCATTTTTACTGTTTATGCAGCAAACAGCG